>NC_141026.1:56002500-56237500 GCF_052040795.2 Danio rerio | reverse complement strand
TTTTATTATAATTACTTATAATGTTTTTTTTATTTATTTATTTTAGACAATAACAGCCATGAAGGTGCAGTTTTTAAAGCTATTTTCCATAAGATTTTTTCATCATTTTATAATAGCTATAATTTTATTATTATTACTTATAATGTATTATTTATTTATTTATTTATTTTAGACAATAACAACCATGAAGGTGCGTTTTTTAAAGCTATTTTCCATAAGTTTTTTTCATAATTTTATAATAGCTATAATTTTATTATTATTACTTATAATGTATTATTTATTTATTTATTTGTTTATTTTAGACAATAACAGCCATGAAGGTGCGGTTTTTAAAGCTATTTTCCATAAGTTTTTTTCATAATTTTATAATAGCTATAATTTTATTATAATTACTTATAATGTTTTTTTTATTTATTTATTTTAGACAATAACAGCCATGAAGGTGCAGTTTTTAAAGCTATTTTCCATAAGTTTTTTTCATAGTTTTATAATAGCTATAATTTTATTATAATTACTTAAAATGTATTATTTATTTATGTATTTATTTTAGACAATAACAGCCATGAAGGTGCGGTTTTTAAAGCTATTTTCCATAAGTTTTTTTCATAATTTTATAATAGCTATAATTTTATTATTATTACTTATAATGTATTATTTATTTATTTATTTGTTTATTTTAGACAATAACAGCCATGAAGGTGCGGTTTTTAAAGCTATTTTCCATAAGTTTTTTTCATAATTTTATAATAGCTATAATTTTATTATAATTACTTATAATGTTTTTTTTATTTATTTATTTTAGACAATAACAGCCATGAAGGTGCAGTTTTTAAAGCTATTTTCCATAAGTTTTTTTCATAGTTTTATAATAGCTATAATTTTATTATAATTACTTAAAATGTATTATTTATTTATTTATTTATTTTAGACAATAACAGCCATGAAGGTGCAGTTTTTAAAGCTATTTTCCATAAGATTTTTTCATAATTTTATAATAGCTATAATTTTATTATTATTACTTAATGTATTATTTATTTATTTATTTATTGATTTATTTATTTTAGACAATAACAGCCATGAAGGTGCAGTTTTTAAAGCTATTTTCCATAAGATTTTTTCATCATTTTATAATAACTATAATTTTATTATTATTACTTAATGTATTATTTAGTTATTTATTGATTTATTTATTTTAGACAATAACAGCCATGAAGGTGCAGTTTTTAAAGCTATTTTCCATAAGTTTTATTCATAGTTTTATAATAACTATAATTTTATTATTATTACTTAATGTATTATTTAGTTATTTATTGATTTATTTATTTTAGACAATAACAGCCATGAAGGTGCCGTTTTTAAAGCTATTTTCCATAAGTTTTTTTCATAGTTTTATAATAGCTATAATTTTATTATTATTATTTATTATTGTTATTTATTTATTTTAGGGAGTGGCTTAACAACAACCCGGTGAATGTCCTTAAGTGGCCCAGCCAGAGCCCAGACTAATGCAGCACGATTCTGGCTAAAATGAGAATCGCGATTTTTTTGCAAACTGAATATTAATTACAACTTTATTACCTGTTACTCACAGCAGATGAAGGTTCTGTTCACTAAAGTAGACGCGCGCGCGTCTATCATTAAGCAGGGTGCGCGCCCGCCCTCTGTAATAACAGCTCACGGTCAGCAGCTCACGTCACGTGTGATTTCCCTGCCTCGAATACAGCATTATATGAAGATAAAAATTACATTTTTAGCTGAATTATACCTTATAAATACAGCATGTGACTCTTTCAACATCATTTGGAGGTGCTGAGCAATGTATGTGAAAATGAAAAGCTGCCTTTTCTTCTCTCCTAAACTTAAAAATATGATTGACAGAATCGTAGAAATGCTGGCTAAAGATCGTCTAGAGAGTCGAATTGAGATTGCGATCTTTTTTCGATTAATAGTGCAGCTCTAGCCCAGACCTAAATCCTATTGAACATGGCTGTACACCATCGCTTCCCATCCAACCAGATAGAGCTTGAGAGGTACTGCAAAGAGGAACGGGAAAAAATTCCAAAAGACAGGTGTGCCATTTTTTTTACTCAACAAAAATATTAACTATAATGCCACATCAGACTCTGATCAACACACAGCCATTTATGTTTTGTTTCTGAATGAATCCACACACACGAAAATGTAGACTTGTCATAGCAAAGCAAAATGCAGGGGTAAAAGGTAGATTGAACATAAAACAATGAAGTTGTCCCACAAAATCCAAAGAATTGTTTTATTTCAGCTCATTTTCGCAAAGTTTGGGACTTGTGGACCAGAACTTCTATGCTGCTTTGACACAATCTACATTGTATAAGTCCTATAAAAATAAAAATGAATTAAATTGAAAGTAGTTTACAAAAAACTGCAGAAATATTTTTTAATCCTGACTTGTAAATCACTTTAAATAAAGTTGTAAATTTATTTTATTATTACAAATATGTTATTATACAATTGGTGCTGTGTATGCACCCTATACATACAGTAACTGTGCATTTGTATGCGCTTGAGGACTTTGGATGTTTGCAGACTATTAGCTATCTGTCTCTTCTTTTAAAGCCACAAAATGGAAAGTGTTGAGAGTGTTTGTTTGTTTGTTTGTTTTTTGTTGTTGTTGACTGTTTGTTTTTCTGTTTTGTGCAAATTTATTTAAAAAATTCTTAAAAGTATAAAATAAAAATAAATAAAAAAGAATCTGCTAAATGAGGAAAAAATAAATAAATGAGCAAAAAATAATTATTAAAATGAATGAATCAATTTTTACCATGAATTAAAGACAAAATAAAGAAATTAGATATAGATTTTCTTTAGATTTCTGATGTCCCTCAACATTTACGCCTGAAGCTCAAAACTATACACAATGACAAACAAAGTGTCACGGGTAGCAAGGAGGACCCAAATGCAGAATTGACAAGAGAACACAAGGTTTATTTTCAGGAGGTAAACAAGGCTATGCAGGAGGACAATCAATAGTGCAGGACGATTTCAGGAGAACAGGCTGGTGAGGGGAGGAGACTCAGGACTTCAGGATGATATAGAGGGAAGTGTCTTAAGAGGGTAACACAGGCTGTTCAGGAAAGGGGAATTCCAAATTTCAGGCCAAGCAGTCAAAAGGTAGCTAGCCGAACCTCTGGTTAGGGACAGGGGTGGCAAACAGATCGATCATCAAGGGAAGGGGATCCACAACCAGCGATGACTCAGGAGGGAAGTGACACAAGCAACACAACAGGACTAGACGGCTGGGGAAACAAAGAAAATTAAAAAGAAGAGCAAGCAAAATAACAAACTAGAAGTAGTAAATATGAGAAATTATTAAGAGGGAAATAAGTGCTCAAAAAACAAAAAATGAAGCAAATTAGGAACTACACGAAACTACTGAAACTAAAAACAAAAGGCTTAAAGAAATAAGCTATAACTAGAAATAAAACAGAAAGCAAAACACAGGAACAGGAATTAAAAAATAAAGAATTAACTAAAGACTAGGGCTAGACTGAGGCTAAAGATCACAAAAATAGCAAAATAAAAACTTGAAATTGGTCTTGAGCTGCAAACAGAAATAAGTTAAAATGACAGCAAACTTATTGAAAGAAAAAATAAATTAATTAACCAAATCAAAAGGATAAATTAATTCAAGATAAAGATCAAAAACACTTGTACTAGACTAGACAAAGGAAACAAAACTAGACTATAAAAAAACTCTATTATGCACTTAACAAAATAAGCTAGACAAGCACACGAAAGATAGTATGACGAACCGGCAAAGACAAGTGGAAAATGAACTCAATATAAAGGGAGTAGATAGCACAAGGAACAGGTGAACATAATTAGACAAACAAGGACTAAACAAGGGGGCGAGGCATAGGAAAACAAGGAGGCAGGACAAGAGGAGCACATGGCCAACACAACAAAAGAGACAACCATGTGCTAATACACAAGACAAACAAAGAGACATTAAACACAGACAGGAGTGACAGGGCTGTAAGGGCTGGATCCTGACAGTACCCTCCCCCGAACGGACGCCTCCAGGCGTCCAATCTAGGCAGAGGCAAGGGATGTAACAACAACTGGGAAAGGGGGTGGGAAAGAAAGCTTGAAGGACTGGAGAGAGCTGGAAACACAGGGGGTAACAACTGGGAGGGAGAGTGGGGAGCAAGACCTGGGTAGACTGGAAAAATTGGAGGTGCTGCTGGACGGGGAGGAAACAGTCCTGGGAAGTTGTTTTGGGGCAACCAGGGAGGTGCAGATCTTTGGAAACCACTAGAGCTTGTCAACACAGAGGGGGGGATGGGGGGGATAGGAAAAGTCGTGGCTCCTTTAGATACATTCAGTCTCTTAGTGTGGAAAACCTTGGGACGGGGCCTAGGGTCTGGGTTAAATTTGGGTTTGCCCTTCAGAGCTGCAGGCACAGGCTTCGGGATTGACTCAGAGCCCACTGGGACTGGTAAAGCTGGCTGAGGTGCCAAATCTGTAAAGACCTCCAATACTGTGGGAACTGGAACAGGGGCTAAATCCGAGGCGTACTCCAAGGCAGTCAGGACAGGCTCAGGGTCTTTATCTGATATACCCTCCAGGGCTGCAGATACTGGATTACAGGTCAATTCTGTAAGGGTTTCTGGAGTTGCAGGGACAGTTACATGGGTTGAATCCGAGATCTCATCTGAAGCCACGTGTAAAGGCTGAGTGGCAGAATCTGAGGAGCACCCTAGTGCTGATGAAGCTGGAAAAGGGTATGGGTTAGTGATCCCCTCCAGGGTTGCAGAAATCCGCATAGGAGCTAAACTATTTATATCCTTCACGGCTACATAAAGTGAGTTAGGGGCTAACTTTGAAGGATCTTTAGTCCAGGTTGAGGACCAGGGTGGAGCCGGAGGAACAATACAGAGAGGATCCAAAGGAATAGGCAGGACAGGGGTCTTGAGTGGGACAGGAAGGGAAGAGTGCAAATGAACTTGAGGCCTGTGAGGAGCAGGCTGGGCTGGAGACCTGTGGGGAGCCGGCTGGGCTGGAGCCATCTGGACTGGAGGCCTGAGGGGAGCCGGCAGGGCTGGAGCCGGCTGGTCAGGAGACCCGTGGGGAGCCGGCTGGTCAGGAGACCCGTGGGGGGCCGGCAGGGCTAGGCATCTGGGTGGTGCCGGTAAGGCAAGGGGTCGGAATGGGACTGCCACTGAGCTGCGCTCTGGGGCTGGAGCCGACACTGGCGGGCGCTCTGGGGCTGGAGCCGACACTGGCGGGCGCTCTGGGGCTGGAGCCGACACTGGCGGGCGCTCTGGGGCTGGAGCCGACACTGGCGGGCGCTCTGGGGCTGGAGCCGACACTGGCGGGCGCTCTGGGGCTGGAGCCGACACAGGCGGGCGCTCTGGGGCTGGAGCCGACACAGGCGGGCGCTCTGGGGCTGGAGCCGACACAGTCTTCAAGCGAAGGGCTCTGGCCTCCCTGGCACGAGCTCTCCTACCTGTACGCCTCCCAGGGCGGGAGGTTGATGGGTCTTTCACATCTTGGGTTGCTTGGGCAGGCACAGACAAAGAGCTATCAACACTGGACATGACTGACTGCAATGTAACTGGGTCAGACTTAACAGACATGAAATCAGACGTTGACTGGGAAACTTTTCCGGAAGTTGAATTGAGTTCAAGGGACTGGGTTTCCCCAGAGGCAATTGTGGTGGATTTAGTTGACTCAACAATAGGAATCCGTGCAGAGGACACCCTGGGGCAGGCAGCAACTTGGGTAACCTGCTTCTTCTTGATTCTCCGTTTCACAGTGGGAGCCGGAAGATGATGGTGGTCTTGATTTGAGGAAGGAGGGATGGTAGGGTGGTCACTGCTAACATCATCAGGAGGATTTAGGATCTGCCAGTCCTTACGATAATGAACATAATCAGAAAAGTCCCAGAAATTTAGAATTTGTAATTGCTCCATCTCCCACTCTGGCAAAGGGTCATCTAGGGAGCGGTTAAAGGCCTTCTTGAGAGCACAGTCATCATAGTCGAGGCCCCTGGCCATGGTCCAGAAAAATTGGGCAAATGCCCGAGGTTCTAGACCCTGCTGGCGAAGCTGAGCCAGTCCCCGCTTGAGGGCCAATCTCCCTTCCTTAGTGGTGGGACGGACAATAGTGATGCTCATTCTGCTGGGTTCTTGTTTGGCCGGTTCGTACTGTCACAGGTAGCAAGGAGGACCCAAATGCAGAATTGACAAGAGAACACAAGGTTTATTTTCAGGAGGTAAACAAGGCTATGCAGGAGGACAATCAATAGTGCAGGACGATTTCAGGAGAACAGGCTGGTGAGGGGAGGAGACTCAGGACTTCAGGATGATACAGAGGGAAGTGTCTTAAGAGGGTAACACAGGCTGTTCAGGAAAGGGGAATTCCAAATTTCAGGCCAAGCAGTCAAAAGGTAGCTAGCCGAACCTCTGGTTAGGGACAGGGGTGGCAAACAGATCGATCATCAAGGGAAGGGGATCCACAACCAGCGATGACTCAGGAGGGAAGTGACACAAGCAACACAACAGGACTAGACGGCTGGGGAAACAAAGAAAATTAAAAAGAAGAGCAAGCAAAATAACAAACTAGAAGTAGTAAATATGAGAAATTATTAAGAGGGAAATAAGTGCTCAAAAAACAAAAAAAATGAAGCAAATTAGGAACTACACGAAACTACTGAAACTAAAAACAAAAGGCTTAAAGAAATAAGCTATAACTAGAAATAAAACAGAAAGCAAAACACAGGAACAGGAATTAAAAAATAAAGAATTAACTAAAGACTAGGGCTAGACTGAGGCTAAAGATCACAAAAATAGCAAAATAAAAACTTGAAATTGGTCTTGAGCTGCAAACAGAAATAAGTTAAAATGACAGCAAACTTATTGAAAGAAAAAATAAATTAATTAACCAAATCAAAAGGATAAATTAATTCAAGATAAAGATCAAAAACACTTGTACTAGACTAGACAAAGGAAACAAAACTAGACTATAAAAAAACTCTATTATGCACTTAACAAAATAAGCTAGACAAGCACACGAAAGATAGTATGACGAACCGGCAAAGACAAGTGGAAAATGAACTCAATATAAAGGGAGTAGATAGCACAAGGAACAGGTGAACATAATTAGACAAACAAGGACTAAACAAGGGGGCGAGGCATAGGAAAACAAGGAGGCAGGACAAGAGGAGCACATGGCCAACACAACAAAAGAGACAACCATGTGCTAATACACAAGACAAACAAAGAGACATTAAACACAGACAGGAGTGACAGGGCTGTAAGGGCTGGATCCTGACACAAAGATCAGGAAGCAGAGCATCTGGAATGCCAATTTTCCATGGCAGGTGAGTACAAAACACAACAGCGTTAATCATTGATGAATGTCTTTGTCTTATAAAAAGACAGACATAATAATCCCCAGCTGCATGTTGATGATTTATGACCAACCAAAATAGATAAAAGCAATGTAAAATCAAGGTAAATCAACGTACTTTTGGCTTATGTCTACTTTTAAAAATACTATTGGTTGGGTTTGGCTAAATGGTCTGCTAGCTGATGTGTACAACAAGCTCTGCTTTCTCCTGGATGTGTACAAAAAGGGCATGTATGTGAAATGTACAACAAAACAATCGCATACGAGCAAGCGAAAGAAAGATACTAAGCTGCCATTGCCGTCAGCCTTATACACGAGGAATCCCATGACGACGTCACCGGCGTCATCAAATCTGGACAAGCCGTTTACAAACTCCACCTAAACTCAGACAAGTGCAGAAAGGTATGGCACACAACATACCAAAGCAAAAAAATAACACAGAACCACGTAACAGTATCCGTGTAGCGCATTTATTCATTCATTTTCCTTCGGCTTAGTCCCTTTAATAATCTAGGGTCACCACAGCGGAATGAACCGCCAACTTATTCAGCATATTTTTTTAAGCAGCGGCTGCCCTTCCAGCTGCAACCCATCACTGGAAACATCCATACACACTCATGCACACACATACACTACTGACAATTAACCCAATTCACCTATAGCTCATGTCTTTGCACTTATGGGGGAAACCGAAGGACCCAGAGGAAACCCACGCGAACATGGGGAGAACATGCAAACTCCACACAGAAATGCCAGCTGACCCAGCCAAGGCTCAAACCAGCGACTTTCTTCCTGTGAGGTTATCGTACTACCCACTATGCCACTGCGTCACCTTGTAGCGCATTTAAGATTCTCAAAAATGCAGACACCGCCCTAGTGGATTTGTCATCTGAAACATGCAACGAAGCCTACAAAGAACAATGGCAAAAATATAAAATAATGATAGAGGCTGAGGTAGGGCCAGGCCGATAAACGATATTATATCGAATCGTGATAAAATTTGTCAATAGCAATGATAAGCTCTGGATTTTTTACTCGATACTGATCTAAAAGCCAATCACACAGCGGAAATGTGCAACATGCACTAAAAGTTTGTTAATATTGGAGATGAACTGAATTTTCGGCCACCATAAATTTATCTGCCGAAAATATGTAATGCTATTCAATGGACCCTTTAATTTTTGTGGCTGCAGTCATTGTTGGGGTACTCTTTTAAATCGAGACGCATTAACAACGTATATCAAAATACATATCGTTATTAGGGATGGGCGATGTTGACCAATTTGGCATCGTACGATGTCTAATGTGAAACATCGCGATGGACGATGCCATCGTCGTCGTAGGCGGGGGTGGTTGTTAAATATCAATTAATTCTTAACAAATTAATTAATTGAAGCCTACCGTTTTCACATGGTCTTTGCTTTACCCATAACCATAGCAGACATAAATAAAGTTACAAACAAATGACCAGCTGTCAATCACTTTTTTCCGCGGGACTCTGGCATTAATAGGCAGTGATCTGTGTCTTTCTAATGGCTTTTCCCACAGCTGGTGGAGGAGATGAGAGTTCGGTTGGAGTTTACTGTAGTGTATACTTTTTCATTGTTTTCACTGCAAAATCCTCACCGCGTGAGCGGATTTAGGAGATATTTATGCATCTTTGCACCTAAAAACGCCAAACGCAGCACTCAGGAACAGATTAAAACAGTTGTTACGTGATTGTGAACTTGCTGAAGTAAAATAAAGCCTGCAATGCTTGCCCCGCCTTTATGCTCTTCTTATTGGCCCACTGCTCTAGAACTGAACGCGAATGATTGGTTAATATCTGCTGTCAATCACTCAGTCAATGCCTTTTGCCTTCAGATGACAGGAGCTACAACCGCGAATATGTGAAGCGCTGAAGATGAGAGATTGAAAATAACACTGACAGATTTACCTACAGTTACTAATAATGGCACATCATGTGATCATGTGCTGAATGTTAATCCACAATTTACACTTTTCCAAGAGTGGATAAAAGACTTCCAGTGGCTTCAAGTCTGCTATGAAAATGATTAAGCCAGTTACTGTGAAGTCTGTGGGACGGGGTTTGCAGGTAACAGCGTTTGCCACTGAATCTACACATTTTAAGCGTGAGAGATACTGTATGATCCTTCATTTAATTCTTATGAAGCTGTCAGCCGTGCAAGCGGCAGCTATATGTAACATTTAACACAGCTCATGAAAAGACCGTTATTGCTATTAAGATGCCATGCAAATAATAAGTTATATATCAATATAAATGTGGGGTGGAGCGAAGGATCACGATGCCGACTCAGCATCGTGAAGTTGTCCCACACGAAATCTGCGCACGCAGAATTCCGCAGATTTTCCTCAGAATTCCGCAGATTTCTGCAGATTTTTAACCCATTATTAATTCTGTTTATTTACTTAAGTAAATGTGTAAATCTGAATTTATTCACTTTTTATTCAGTAATTTATTACTTTTTATTTAATATATTGAGGTTTTGGTTATGATACTCCCAAAATAATTCCGCAGAAATCCGCAGACTTTTACCAAAATTCTTCGCAGAAATAGTAAAAAACATCCACAGATTCCGTCTGGCCCTGGCCATCGGCGATGGACGATGTCATCGTCTATTGGCACAACCCTAATCATTATAGTTCAATATGGCAAATAATTATTAAGATTGCATTTTTGCCATATTGCCCAGCCCTAGGCTAAGGTACATATTTCTAATGCAAATGGCTAACTTAAAAAAAACTTTAATGTAAATTTTAATCACTTTAACAGAATGTCCTGAACAAAAGTTTCACCGTCAAAAATAGTCTGACACCAGAGATGCTGAAAGGAATGCTTCACGTCTGCGTTCAGATAAGCTCTCTCGACTCTGTTCAAAGTCTGAAGGTGTATTATGATTATCTTCAGTCCTCAAACACCTCGCAATCTGCCCCAGATACAGACAAAACGGAAATGATTCATTCAAATGGCTCTTAAAAGTCAGAAAGCCACATACCTAAAGATATACTGAGTTCCATTTCATGCAGAGCCTAAAAGCAGGAGACCTTGAATTGCTCTATCATGTTGCTTCAAGTGGATTATTGTCTGTATAGAATGTGAAAACAACATGCTAAATTGGGTAAGGGATTCATTAAAACAGCAACAAGAATCAGTCCAAGGCACTCGAATAAAGTGAAAAATTTAAAAAGCCTTTATTCACATGGCTAAATCTCTAAAAACCTACGCGTTTCGGTAGAAGTCTGCCTGCATCAGGGTAACAGTGATCAGGTGCGTCTAGAGTCTCTTTTGAGTACTACGGTCACATGACTCATTTAAACATCTCAAATGGCACTCAAATAATTCAACAAGCAAAGTCTACTATCATCATATATTCGGCATAGATACACAAACACCCACTTGCATAAATGAGAAAAGAGAGAGAGAAAAAAAATGGAAAATACATATATTATACATCAATGTATAATGATAATCTGTAAAGCATCTATAGAAAAACACAAAATTCATCCATTCATTTTCTTGTCGGCTTAGTCCCTTTATTAATCTGGGGTCGGATGAAATGTAATCAATATAAACAAATGTAAAATAACACTGCACTTTAAAATGTAACAAGTTAACCTTACTTAGAAAAATCGAGGAAACCGCTTGTCTTATATTTGTATTTATTTTAGTGAGCATAAATTAGAACAGTTTGAAATTGCAACTTCTTAATAACGTAAACTTCAGTACCGTTAACTCAAAATAAGTAGTTGTGTTCATTTCATCTTAGTGTTTACTAGGAAAATATTGGGAAACAATGGCTTTAAAATGATCAAGTAAGCTGAAGTAAAACATTTAAGTAAAGACAATTTTTTTTATAATGCAGTCATAATAATTCAGTTATAAAAAATATATATAAAATATATAACAAATGCTGAATAATCCACTAAATAAAACACATTATACTTACTTTGAACAATAATATTTTTTAAAGTTTTAAATAAAACAAGATTATTAGATTGAAAATGTGCAACTTGAATACAACCAGTTCATTCATGTAATTTTCTGGCATCCATTCTTATGAACTGTTCTTCAATGAATGCAGTTGTGTAATGTTGACCTGAGCTGTAATAATAACCTGTGAGACTCTGCAGTGCTTGATCTCCGCACTGCAG
Source organism: Danio rerio (assembly GCF_052040795.2). Taxonomy (NCBI): domain Eukaryota; kingdom Metazoa; phylum Chordata; class Actinopteri; order Cypriniformes; family Danionidae; genus Danio; species Danio rerio. The sequence continues at coordinate 56,225,935 of NC_141026.1, read as the reverse complement.
CACTCAGGAGACCCACAGATCAATAACACCAAGGACACGTGTAGAAAACCCTTCACTAGTGAAACACACAGCGAGCGCCGGCCAGATCACAGAGACTGCTGCATGCAAACTCAACATGCTGAATTCATTCATTCATTTTCTTTTCGGCTTAGTCGCTTTATTAATGAGGGGTTGCATTAAGAAATAAGTTTTCGTAATTTATTAGGAATGCTACTGAAATGTTGCTGGCTAGTTTACTGAGAAAACATGCAAAAATATTCTCTACATATGACTGAATATCAACTTATCGATTTATAAATGACACAGTTTTGTACTAAAATGTAGTAAATAAACAAACATGATGATCAGGGGTACGTTAAGTTCCTTCATTCTACATTAAAATGCATAGATTGGGCAGTCTTTTTTTTTACTTCATGTTTGCCATTTGTGAAAAAGCAAGAACAGCAGGATTATGATCAGCTGAGTTCAGGACTGATGAATAATTCATCACTTTGAGTTAACAGATTACATCGGCAACCGGTTCTGAAGTCCCTGAACACACACAGACATTACTGCTTTGTAACTACAGCCAAATCCTTCAGTACTTATGATGTATTCTGTCTTTATTAAAGCTGTTCAACCATGTATAATATTATACAGAAATAACCTAATAATAGAAAAAAGTCTATTTTGCAATTTTCCTGTATGCATGAATATATTGTATAGTGTATGTATTAATACATCATCTGTATATTAATACTGTTAAAGGATTAATTGCAAAATTTAAAATAAAATTCATATTTATTTGTGCATTGTTTTTTTTGTTTAAATGTATGCATGGTTATACTGCATAATTACAACTGTATGATTAAATATTCAATATATATACATACAAATATTGATATATAATACAAGCTATATACAGGTGAAGTCAGAATTATTAGCACCCCTTTGACTTTTTTTTTTCTTTTTTAAATATTTCCCAAATGATGTTTAACAGAGCAAGGAAATTTTCACAGTACGTCTGATAATATTTTTTCTTCTGGAGAAAGTCTTATATGTTTTATTTCGGCTAGAATAAAAGCAGTTTTACATTTTTTAAAAACCATTTTAAGGTCAATATTATTAGTCCATTTAAGCTATTTTTATTTTCGATAGTCTACAGAACAAACCATCGTTATACAATAACTTGCCTAATTACCATAACCTGCCTAGTTAACCTAATTAAGCTGTTAAATGTCACTTTAAGCTGTATAGAAATGTCTTGAAAAAGTTATTAAAACTATTATTTTTAGAAATGTGTTGAAGATATCTTCTCTTCGTTAAACAGAAAATGGGGAAAAATATACAAGGGGGCGAATAATTAAGGGGGCTTCTGACTTCAAATGTAAATATATTTATTTTGTATATTTTTGTATTTTATGTACAGTGTGTGTGAGTGTATTTATACACATATACAAAAATATACAGTCACAGTACACATTTTATTTTATTTTATACTCCTAAGTCTCATTAACATTAAGTTGCAAAGTAATAATATATTGCAGTTTATTTGTTTGCTAAATTAAAAATCATTGTAATTAGGCCTGACACAATAATCAATATATCGACTTATCGCACATACACATGACCTCAATCATTTTTGGTGATGCAATATATATCGCCCATTTATAAAAAACAATTCTAGAAACATTTTAGCTGATTGCGCAACTCCTCTATCTCTATTGGAGGTGTCAGTGTGGTTAAAAAAAACACTATAGTATTTACTATAAATTACTATAGTATGTTTTCATGTGGGTGGGTGCCTGACAACTGAAAACAAATCTGGTAGCAGATATCACAGCCTTTGTTACTTTTTATCTTGCACTTTTTTGTTAACATTTATTATTATTTATTTATTTAGAACATACGTTGTCACATTCTGATTCCAGCGCATAAATTATCATCAGTTTTTAAAATGACTATAATTAAATGAAATTAGGAATATAATATGATGGGTTCTTTAGGAAAGTGTACTTGCATTGTGATGTTATAATATATTCCTTCTGGCATTTTATAATGAGTGGCATAAATGGTATTAAAATGACAATAATATCATTTATTGCAATATATTTGGTGCAATATATAATATAGAAAATAGTTATCATGACAGGCCTAGTTGTAATGCTTTAGATTTGTGCTTATTTGTTTTAATAATGTATTTATTAATCAGTCTGAATAATCAGGTAACTGTACACATTTGTATATATTATGTAAATAAAAACTTTTATTTTGGATACAACTATTATTTATATATATATATATATATATATATATATATATATATATATATATATATATATATATATATATATTCACATCTATTATTATTCTTAATTTTTTTTGTATGTGTAGCAGGTAAATATTATTCAAGCCATGTTTAATTTAATTTGCTGTTTGCCAATACTTTGCAAATATTTGTATCAATTTATTATCCATTTTTGAGTGAAAACGATTTCAACTAAATATGTGAATTAGACTCAAAGATGCATTTAAGAGGTCACTATTTATCCCTTATTGTTGTCACTGGGTAAATGAGCAGCTTTAATCTGCAGCTAAATAAAGCAAACAGAAGCGTCACCCTGCACTGAAACTGAACTCCACTCCTCATAGACAACAACAGCAGAACAGATGTGGGCTAATGCATGTAAGCATTGGACGATAACAAGGTTTACCATGGTTTGAAAAAGTTAAGGTTTTAAAACCACTCAGATGTTCTGTTGTACTGTTCTGATTGTTTTATTTAGTTTTTAGGACAACATTATCTCCAGGGAAGAAAGGAGCCTCCACATCAAAAGCTACTGGTCAACCCACGATTCAGCAAACATCTGAAAACAAATCGCTTATAAACCAACATCCAAGCATGCTAGACCTGAACAGTGCAGTGGCTGACTTTAGATCCAAAGGAAAGGAAGATATCCAAAGATGCCTTTTCAGGTTGTAAAGAAATCTGTGGTTTTTAAACTAATGAACACAGCAGAAGTCAAAGATTTATTTTAATTATTTAGCCTGACATGTTTGCTGTTCCAAAATACTATAAATGTTTCTTAAAATAAAACATATTGTGCTCAATGTGGGGAAAAGCTGTTGTTTTTTACCCAGATATTTTAAAAGAGCTTATTTTTGAGCAGTAATCACAACAAATATGATCCGTAATAGTTTCATCCAAAATTATCATACCATTATAATCTTATACCGGCACATGCTTAGACACAAGACAACACAATTTCAGCCCTTCAGCTCCACATCCAGATCATTAAAACAATCCTAAAGGTGGCGAAACTGAAATAGGAGAAGTATAGAGTGAAAACTGCAGCACATCCTCAAGCACAGTTGCTGAAATTAGACAGAAAAGATCCACATTACAGTAGTGGATACTCACTTTAAATGCCCTGTAGACTCATAATGCATGACGTCACATTTTTTACATGAATACAGTCTGAGAATTTCATCATCCATTATAATGCTTAATTATTCAGCATTCCTACAGGCACTTTTCACATCAGTGTCTAATTAACTATAATAGCCATTGCCCTTATCAGCTCACATTATTACACGTAGTAATACTAATTGGCTATTTATTGTTGTAGTACAGTAACTTAATTATTATGACTGATTAAAAAAATAAATAATAAAACATATAAGCACAAATCTAGAGCAATACAAGCATGATATTTAATTTAGCAAACAAACAAACAAACTACAATATATGATTAGTTTGCAACTTGTAAATGAGACTATGGAGTAAAGTAAATAAAGAAAAGAAAAGAAAATAATAATGATATTAAAATAAATGTTAAATAAATAAATAAATAAATATTTAAATAAAATAAAAATCATTTTAACAACAGTTTGTAGGTAAAAGTGTGAGTAAAAATAATATTCATATTATAATTTATTTAAAAAGTAATTGAATAACATATTACATATTGTATTTTTTTTGTCAAATTATTTTAACAAGAATTTGTAGGTAAAAGTGTGAGTAAAAATAGTATAATATGATATAATACAGGCGGTTCATTCCGCTGTGGCGACCCCGGATTAATAAAGGAACTAAGCAAATGAATGAAAGAAATTAATAAATATAATATAATATAATATAATATAATATAATATAATATAATATAATATAATAAAATATAATATAATATAACAATATATAATATAACTAAATAATATAACATAAAATAATATAATACAATATTAAATACAATAATATAATATAATACAAAAGAATATAATATAATATAAATTAATATAATATAATAACATAAAAAAACTAAATAATATAGCATAAAGTAATATAATATAATATAAAAATTAAATATATAATATAATACAAAATAATATAATACGATATAATATAAAATAATATAATATAAAACAATATAATATATTAACATATAATATAATAAAATATTAAATAATATAATGTAATATAATATAATTTAATCTAATCTAATCTAATTTAATCTAACATAAAATAAAATAACATAAAATAGTTGAATATAATATAATATAAAATAAATACAATAATATAATATAATATAAATAATATAATATAAAGTAATATATTATAATATAAGTATAATATGATATAATAACATATAATATAATAAAATAGCATAATATAATATAAAATTAAATATAATATTGTAGTATAATACAAAATAATATAATATTAAATAATATAATATAATAACATAATATAATAAAAATTAAATACAATAATATAAGAAAAAATAATATAATATGATATAATACAACATAATATAATATAATATAATATAATATAATATAATATAATATAATATAATATAATATAATATATTTTTCTATCACACAATTTATGACTATCACAAATTGGATAAAGAAGTAATAAAAATAAATTAAATTAAATTAAATTAAACGTATTATACTATAAAATATAATTAAAACCTGGTGAGGTCATTGCTAATTTACATAAATATTCATGTCCACTTTTGTTACATTCTCCCTTACACAACCCATAATGTCCATTACAAAAGACAACAGACATAAAACAATTTGTTAAGTACTAAACAATCTCTCACCCGTTAAATCCAGCCTAAAAGAGAAAGATGTTCCAGGATCTGTAAGATACACTCCTGACACGAGTGGGAGTGTCGAAACTGTTGAACTCTCATTTAGACACACTCAGTATATATTCACTCAGAAAGAAACGTTTACTCGACACACACTCATGCATTACACTGAACTTTGACAACCACACCCAGCAAGATGGCAGACCATCAATGATTAGCCAGAGAAATAAGAGACGACATTACCACACAATGGGCCTTAAAAGGACATACACAGTCAAATAAAAAAACATAAAATCTCCTTTAGACAGAGGGAAATTCGTGCTAGTTTTAAATGCTCAATCCCGTCTTCCTCAAGGGGGCGCAATTTATTAACATGTTTAGTGTACATTTGAGTATTTATATTTTTGTTTATGTTTTTTTCTTAGTAATGTATTTAATTAGTGATTAACATGTTTACTTTAAATCCCTTGAAACATGTTCTTATTCAATACCAATTGTAATTGTTTGTAGTTTACAAACAAAACTAAATAAAATAAAACAAAATTAAATAAAAAAATAAAAATAAAATAAAATAATACAATTTAATTACAGAAAATGATCAAGGGAAACAAAACAAATAAATAAATGTAAAAAAAAATAAAAAATAAATAAATAAAACAAAATAAATAAAAATAAAATAATGAAATAAAAATAAAATAAAAATAAAATAAGATAAAAATAAAACAAAATTAAATTAAAAATTAAATAAAATTTTGGCTTTTATAAAACAGCTTTATGCAATTTTGTGAAAAATTGTGATCCCTATGAGGCAGATTTCAAGGTTTACCAACAAAAAAAGCACTGCACATGAAAAGTTTATTTTGTTTGTCACAAAATTGCATGTAAAAATTGCAATTATATTTATTATATAATTTGTCGGATACAAAACTTACCTTAAGTGTGTGTGATTTACTTTTTGAACATTTTCAGTTCTTTTTAACAAAACTAATAATATTGATAACTGATAATTTTGGCAATTAAGGTAAATAATAATTAACATTTTTTTATACCGTTACATCACATATATTTACTATAGAGCATTTGATTGGTCATGATTTGATGAGAAACTGAGGTGACGTGAATAAAACCGTTGATCCAGACGGAGGAGACGAACTGCAAGCTTTACATGTTTATATCAGTTTCATATCTTCTAAACATGAATATTGTCACTGCTTTGTTGTGCACTAGCTTACAGATATCCTAAAAACTAACCACACTGATACTAACATCTAAAGAACTTTCCTACTTTTAATTCATGGGACCTTTAAAGTACAATGTGTAAATTAGACAATGAGCTGTGTTAATTTTGGGGATATTGAAGGGGATTTTGGTAATAAAGAGTAGGTGAGAGAAATACAAAAAATTCACAAAGTAGATGGACTAATATTGATGGATATGCCTCCGTTCAATACTGCGGTCGAATAAAGGAGCAAAATGGTGCTAATTGGCAACTAAAAGTTATTCAGCACACAGTCAACTGCATCTCACCCACCACCGGAACTAATCGATAGCATTGATCAGGCCAGTGTGAGGCAGACTGAGGTCAGCAGATATCAATGGCTGGAACGCTCAGAGCTGAGACTAGAACTAAATGGCCAATGTTTGTATTATTATTGTTAGAGTTTGCTAAGTCAACAATCACTATTACTTGCTCATATTGACACCCTAACAACCACATAGCAGTGATCTTACAATTACATACAACTGCAGATGGGTGAAGGGAACAGCCTTTATATGTTAAAATTATCCTGTAAAGGGGACCTATTATGCAAAAATCACTTTTATAAGGGGATTAAACACAGTTATATGGCAACAGTCTATGAATATAACCAGCATCTAATGTTAAAAATGTCGTTATTTACAATCACACTTGATAAAAACAGTCTGCAGAAACACTTTGATAGACATTCTCACTTTGTACGTGTCATCAGAGGGGTAAAGCCCCACCCACTCGTGACCATCTTTCCTTTATTATCATACGATGTTAGTCTTGTTTTTAAATCTGCCACTATGCTGACACATAGGCATCTGTAGCTCCGCCCTCTTTTTAAAAGAGCAGAACAGTCAACAAAAAGGCACAATTAGGATCAAAGCCTAAAAGGGTCATATTAAAAGAGATAAACTATTATTTGTGTGTTATTTTGAGCTGAAACTTCGGCAAACCCGGCCCCCAAGACAATTTGTTCTGGCTCTCCAAATAGTGTGACCAAGACATCAAAAAATAAATTTAGTTCAGTCGAAAAACGGCCGCTAAAGTTATGAAGTGTGTCTGTTCAATACAGCATGAGCTGCAGAGGCTGCGCAGAGCGTGAGTCACCAAAGCGAGTGGTGCGGCAGCCAAAAACATTTAGATGTGTTCGTAGAAAAGGCCTTTTGTCAATAAGGGATGCAACAATATTAGTCGATATCACTATTAACTGTGCTTTAATTCGTCACAGTTAATTAATAGTAAAGGCTTCTATGCCGCATTTCTGTTGCACGGAACATAACGAAACTGCAGCAAGTTATGCCAAGTTGCCAACTGTGCGCTAGTTTAAAGTTCCAAGTATGTATACGCACGCACACCGGATTAACTATAGCAGTGGCCATTCCCATATCAGCAGTAAAAAAACATCTCACGGTGAGAGTTGTGCGTGCTTTTCAGTGCAATGTCAACAAAAGATATGTTTTAATTATTATTAAAATGATTATGTATGCATGAACGCAGATAGAAACAACAGTTAATCTAAATATCTACTTCCCTAATATAAAGCTTGAATTTACATTAGACGTGATAATTGTGAAAGCATAATTATTCTTGAGACTATAAAATCGTACAACCAAAATCTATAATTGTTGCATCCCTAATTGTTACGCAGTTCAAAACATAACATATAAATGTAGAAGAAGCCTACTTCAGCACTGCACTGCTTTTGTTGTGCTCTGAAATACAACATTTAAATGTTTGCACTGATATTATATAGTTTCAAAATGCAATATATTAACATTTTAATGTAGAAAAAGCCAACAAGGTTGTCTTAGGGAAAATACAGCATATGGGCTCTTATATGCAGTTTTGTCATCACTCATATAGTATGTCATATCTCTCCAGCCCTTAGTTTGAGATGTTTTTCATAAACCGAACCCTATGACAAACTAATTGAACAGCCCTGCTCTAGAGACTTATTTTACATCTCGTAAAAAGGCGCATAATAGGTCCGCTTTAAATGTTTGTGCTGCAAATGTAAATGAAGCAATGCCCTATCAACCACATAGCAATGACCTAGCAAGTACCTTGAACACTCTAGCAACCATATAGCAACATCTTAACAACCACCCAAAACATTAAATCCACCACAAAAACCACCTTAACCACTGCATAATAGGCATGCCACGATAGACGGTGTTAACGGTGTTACCGATTTTAATACGCAATAACGGTGACATCACTTTTCCACATTGACACCGTCCCCACATTTGTTTTTTTTAAGTATTCATTTTTTTATTCAATATCAATGGCAAATTTAATTCTAAATAATTAACGCAAAACGAGCGCATGCACTATAATTAAAATCTGAACAGCTACAATGTGTCATATTTCAGTTATCACGAGAGGAGAACGAGAGGTGTTTAAAGAAAGAGAATGGCAGATGATTTAGTGTCAAAATGCAATGCAAAAGCACCTGTTTAGCAACATTTTGGGTTCAAACCAAATATGGCAATCTGCAAACTTTGCCTGACAAAGGTGGCAGCATCTGGAGGAATCACAACTAATTTATACACGCACCTTCAACGCACCTACTTGATGTTTAACTATGGGTGGGTCGCGGGTAGATAAGATCAATAGCCATAAATACGCAACGCATACTCTCATTTTAAAAATCACAATGTTTAATAATAAATTATCTTATTTTTTATTAAAACGAGTGATTTAGCAATGCTGCGCCATTAATAGCCCAACTGCAGAGAAACAAAGCAACCACAGCGGCACTTTATTTTTTTTTGCACTTGATTATTATGCGTTTAATGGTTGGAAATCAATAATGAATAGGCCGACAAGAGTGTATCCTGTGTGTGTGACTGTCTTTTATAACTAAAGCCGGTCTCTTTAAAAACCCAAAGTTGCTTCGCCTGTCTGGCAATATTTCGGCATTTAATCGAATCAAAAGTTCATTTAGATGAGCGTTTATTAAAAAAATTGCAGTAAAGTAACTGTGTAGTGTGGCCACACATCGAATCTGAAGTCTGATCTCATCTCTCTCTCGCTGTCATCCAGACATTGACACAGACAAGTCAAGCCGCAAAACTGAGGCTGGTACCAGCTGACAGGTAGAATAGCTGAAGCCTTTGCGAAATCTGTCAAAATACAGCACTGAAATTAACAGGCATAAATGTCTTTGAGCCAAAAAGTCTCTTCGCTAAGGAATATTTCCAGTACCTTGTTGAATCTATGCCATGAAAGATTAAGGCAGTTCTGAAGGCAAAAGGGGGTTCCAACTCGGTACTAGTAAGTTGTACTTTAATACTAATAATACTATAATGCTAATAAATAGTATAAGTACTATAATAATAATAAATACTATTTGTAATTCTAATTTTTGTAAACAGCCTTTTTTGCAATATTTTAAATCATATGTTGCATATAGGACATATATTTTATATATGTGAGATCTAGGGGGGTCACGATTTAGATTTTTAATTAAAATCGATCGAAATTTATGCTCAATTTCGATTATCGAATCAAAAAATAGAATCGTCGATGCTGCCACGCCCCCATGTCACGTCAGCTTGGCTTGCCAAGCGGGAAAAAAACAGGCTTTTTGAAGTGCTTGTTAAACTGCAGACGCAGGAGACCCGTCGACAGAACTTAAACCCTCTCCTCTTTCAATGAAGTCGACGGTGTGGAAGCATTTTGGATTTCCAGTGAGTTATGTTGACAACGTTCATGTTGTCGACAAAAAAAACACAGTTTTGCAAGCACTGCTATGTATGTATTATTACGTACGTTTCGTCCGATAGACAACACCGGCATCGCGATCCTCCGCCCACCCCCGTTGCAAATCCGCTCGTGAAAAGTACACACTCAGGCCCTGTTTACACTGTCTTTGTTTTTAAATGGCATTTTAAAACGACAACGATTTGACATCCACAGTGGCGTGTAGCATTTCTGAGCAGCCCTCCTTCCTCTCTACCTCTGAAAATGCACATCACGTGACCACACAGACATAGACGCATACACAGCCATGCGCTCGAGACAGCAGGTCCAGGCAGTCAGAGGACTGCTTCAATCTTTCACTCACTTGCACCTCAGATACTGTTGGCTGGTTTCTGTTGGTTGTGCGTCTTTTTTACCGACGCCATTATAACGACACAGATCACTGCCTATTCACGAGTCCCGCAGAAAAAGTGATTGACAGGTGGTAATTGTGTGTAACTTGCCTTTATTTATTTACTGTATGATTTGTTTATGGGTAAAACAAAGACCATGCAGGTCAGGTAGTTTAAACGGTAGGCTACAAATAATTAATTGGTCATTAATTAATTAATTGTTCATAATCGAAAATCGAATCGAATCGTGCCTTTAGAATCGAAAATGTAATCGAATCGAGGATTTGGAGGATCGTGACACCCTTAGTGAGATCCAAATATGAACTTGTATGTTTGTTATTTGCATACAGTTGTATTTGATTTCTATATGGGAAAGCTAATGCACCATTTAAATAAATACTAACACACAATAAATATAAGCCCAGTGTCGTCATCAGTGCTGTTCTGCAGGTTGACTATACTGTAATTGTTCCTTGCTTGCAGTCAGAGTTTCACAGGTATCTCTCTCCTCTTTAGCCGGCTCAGCGCCTCCAGGCAGTTTAATTGCGCTGGTTAATTTCCAGAAGATGAGCCTCACAGATTCACTCTGCTAATGCCTTTCCAATTTCAGAGGAGTTCAAACCCAGTTCATGCTGACAATGGCCTTTTCTTCACCTTCAGAAGTCCAATTTTCTCCACGACCCAAAGGGAAATTCAAAGAGTCCCCTTCTATTCGGTGCCTAAATAACCATATTAACGTTTGGCCCGAGTATCTTCTCTCTCTTTCTTCATTCCTCAGCATGAAACTGAGGATAAGATCAAACCAGATACTCATGAAAGACACATAAATGAAGCATAGCATGCAAAATGAGCAGCAGATACAGTATTAAAAAAGAACTATTTCAGACTTTTACATTAAAGTTTGTCTGTATTTTAGTCACAGAAGAGAGGTCCTGTTAAAGCAATATTTTCTGCATATTCAGTGCAGATTCACTATTTGCATGCATAATCAAACTTTAAAAACCTGTTGAATTCAATTTATTAAGCAACCATGTGCAGTGCTTAGATATCGACATTAAGTTGAGTCAACTCAACTTAATGTCAACTTAACTTGTCAACTTAACTCAACTCATATGTGCGGCCATAGAACGCCTATGGGCGCACATATGAGCGCTTATGCATTTGCTATTTAAACAGCGTAGCGCAAGGCCTCAAAACGACTCTTGCGCCAAGCTGAAACTACCAAAAGACTACTGCGCTGCGCCTTGTGCCACATTGCGCCGGGTGTATGATAGGGCCCTAAGTGATTAAACTCTTTAAAAAGTGGTTAGTTGACTTTTGTTTGACATTTTTTAATTCAATAAATGTAATGTTTATATAAGGTGCAGTAGGTGATTGTCTTCACTTAGACCTACTTTACGTCCTGTAAATAGCGAATGCGCTTACGGCACAACGCAGCTGGCCCATAAAGGGAATGGGAGATGAGACTCTGATTGGTTTATTCTCAAAACACACCAATAACTCAAGAAAATTAAATTAGCAAAAATGTGTTCTGACAAGCCCTGAAAGCGTTTCCGCCCTGCGTTTTGCGCTCTGCGCAAGGACCGTCAAAATAGAGCCCTTATTCTTTTTCATATTCTAACAAGCAAGTACAGGATTAGTACAGTATGTTTGATTTTCATTCATTTTTGCGTGAACTATCCCTTTAAGTGTGTCTTCAGAAAATCATGCTAAAAAATGTATGATCAATCCTAATTTTTGTCAGAAAATGAATAAACAGGATGCATTTGACTCTAGCTGTATTAAACATTTAGTCCCTTTTCGTTTTTGACCTGTTTAATATATCCTTCACATGCCTCTCTGTTCCTCTCGCTTGCACCTCTAAACACAATAAACAGAAATCTACGACAAATTTCTTGGCTCTGGTTCAGTGCAGTGAGGCGTGAAATACAGAGGCTGAGGAAGCACACAGCATCCATTACCAAAACTGCATCACACACACACATTCACCCGGAGCTCAATAACACTACGGTGACATGATCTGTTTGGCATAAGAGCCAGCAAATGTTGACTGCACTCACACTGACTAGTAGTTTTACCCAAAATATTGCATTTGGCTTCTGCATTTTAAATTAAATCTGACAAATATTGCATAAATGTCCCACAAATGACCCAAAAAGCCATTTGCAGGTCCAGTTAATGCATATGCATGAACATTGATAAGCTGATTGGCTCTTTAAACTGAAAGGCGGGATATCTTTTCACACAGCAGCTATAAAAAGGGATGCAGATCATGCGAGAGAATAAGATCTTGATAAATTACTGAGAGGAAAACAGATTTCAGAGCATGTTAAAATACTAGTGATTTCATTTGAGTAGCATTTAACACCATTTTACATTTTCAAGTGCAGTTTTTATCTAAGCTGTGTGATTTGACCTTCATATTTAGAATTAATCTATTGTTAATTGTCTCGTTAAGGTGATCAAAACAGGAACAAAAACGGGTGTAGAATCCAAGTGCAGTTTTAATTGATGTATAGTGCAGAGAAAGTGACAAAAATACAAAAGTACAAAAGGGCAAACAAACAAATAAATCAAGAAACTTAGACAGATTAAACACGAACCAGACTTTAACAAGCTACAAGAGCGAGATCACGAACAACATACCAGAGACAACAATGACCAACTGACAAACAGAGGATGAATGACTGAATATATAGTCCAGGTAATCAATGGGGAAACAGAGACAGCTGTGATTGCAATCGGTGTATATGAAAGACCGGGTGTATGCACAAAGGAATGTGTGGATATGTAGTTTTTTCGCCACTGTAGTTCGCAGGGAGTTGCAGGCGAACTGCAGTGGCATTTGGTGTTCATACATAGTCATGACAGTTAATATCAGTTAAGGTAGTTTGGGCAAATAAGAAACGTATTTTATTTCAGTAAAGCTGATTTTCAATTGAAGTTAAAGTAAAAAATGTGTTTTTTGCAATCTAATTTCTTGTTTTCAAAAATAAATATCCCACAGCCAAAAATAACGTCACTAAATATTTATGTATTTTTTATTTCAGTAAACAAGACTAATATCTTAAATAATGTTTCTAAGAAAACGTATGTCAAATTAATAATATTTGCAATAAAAAAGAGAAATGTTTAAAAAATGTGGGAAAAATACCCAGTAACTGATTAAGAAAACAATTTATGCAGTACAATGTATACACTACCTGACAAAGTCTTCAAAATGTCAAAATTTTAGGAACAAATAATAAATTGACTTCTAGTTGATCATTTGGTATCAGAAGTGGCTTATATGAAAGGCAAAGGCCTCTAGAGTACACTTCTTTTACCAAAATAAAATATGATCATGCCTTGATTTTTAATTATTTAAAAGGACAGTAAGGTCTGACTTTGCTTAGACAAAAGTATTGTCACTTAACAGAAATAATGTCCAGTATAGAATATGAAGTCATGCTGCAGTGGAAACAGAATCAATATTGTGTCTGACTCCCATGAGCTTGGAGGACTGCATCCATACATCTCTGACATGACTCAAATCACTGATTAATAAAGTCATCTGGAATGGCAAAGAAAGCGTTCTTGCAGGACTCCCAGAGTTCATCAAGACTCTTTAGATTCATCTTCAATGCCTCCTCCTTCATCTTACCCCAGACATGCTCAATCACATAATCTGGTGACTAGGCTGGCCAATCCTGGAGCACCTTGACCTTCTTTGCTTTCAGGAGCTTTGATGTGGAGGCTGAAGTATGAGAAGGAGCGCTATCCTGCTGGAGAATTTGCCCTCTCCTGTGGTTTGTAATGTAATGGGCAGCACGAATGTCTTGATACCTCAGGCTGTTGATGTTGCCATCCACTCTGCAGATCTCTCACACGCCGCCTTATGCCGAGTTCAGACTGCATGATTTTAAAAGTAGTCGTGTCACAGATGTTTTCACACTGCATGACTATCTGGGCCAGCGTTTCGTCGCTGCTTTGTTTACACTGCAAGATGGTTCGGCGACATGGACATTCACATTGCATGACTTTACTATAGGGAGAATCGCCGACAACTTCGTCCAAACTACGTCTCACAGCCAAAAACATGTATTATACCTTTTGTTATTAACTACATTATGAGAAAGAAGCCTTTAATGGGGTAGAACATGTACATGTTTGCTCACCTGGGTTTAAATGGAATTAGCCATTTCTCCTCAACGTTGATAATAAACTAATTTCTTTCTGTATGAAACGCCAAACAGACACGGTTGCTCCTGAGTCCTGTCAAACCTCCCCTAGTTTTCCTCCATTTCGTGGGTCCAAATAAACCGAAAAAGAGCGCTTTTAACTTCTCGCCCAGCCTCCCGCTGGCCTGCAGCAGGTATACACACACGCACACACAAGTGAAAGCTGCTCTCTCATTGGTTGTAGGCGATCGCCAATGTTATTTTCAGTCAAAACTCAATTCACACGGCATGATTTGAATCGCCGACAGCTCCAGATATTTAGCACGCCAAATATCTCGCAGGCATCGGTGATTCTCTCAGATTGCGTCTTTGATCGTTCATACTGTGTGATTGTCACTCACGTGCACGAGCAGCGATTTGCCTGTGATTTCAGGCATTTGTCGGCGATTTCTCAAAACCTGTCGGCGAGCCAAAATCAGGGCTAAAATCACGCAGTCTGAACTAGGCATTACTGAATGGAACCCCAAACCATGATTTTTCCTTCAACCAAATTTGACTGATTTCCGTGAGAAGCTTGGGTACATGCGGGTTTCAATAGGTCTTCTGCAGTATTGGTGATGATTGCGATGAAGTTCAACAGATGAATCATCAGAAAAAAATCAACCTTTTGCCACTTTTCCAAATTATCCACTAGAAGTCAAGTTTTTATTTGTTGCTCTTACAACTGGAATCAACAACAAGACTTTTGTCAGGTAGTGTACATTTATTTTATCTTTGCCATGATGAGAGTAAATAATATTTTTAACACTAGATGTTTTTTAAGACACTTCTATACAGCTTAAAGTTACATTTTAAGGCTTAACTAGGTTAATTAGGTTAACGAGGCAGGTTAGGGTAATTAGGCAAGTTATTTTATAATAAGGGTGTCACGATCCTCCAAATCCTTGATTCGATTACATTTTCGATTCTAAAGGCACGATTCGATTCGATTTTCGATTATGAATAAATAATTAATTAATGACCAATTCATTATTTGTAGCCTACCGTTTAAACTACCTGACCTGCATGGTCTTTGTTTTACCCATAAACAAACCATACAGTAAATGAATAAAGGCAAGATACACACATAATTACCACCTGTAAATCACTTTTTCTGCGGGACTCGTGAATAAGCAGTGATCTGTGTCATTATAATGGCGTTGGTAAAAAGACGCACAACCAACAGGAACCAGCCAACAGTATCTGAGGTGCAAGTGAGTGAAAGATTGAACCAGTCCTCTGACTGCCTGGACCTGCTGTCTCGAGCGCATGGCTGTGTATGCGTCTATGTCTGTGTGGTCACGTGATGTGCATTTTCAGAGGTAGAGAGGAAGGAGGGCTGCTCAGAAATGCTACACGCCACTGTGGATGTCAAATCGTTGTCGTTTTAAAATGCTATTTAAAAACAAAGACAGTGTAAACAGGGCCTGAGTGTGTACTTTTCGCGAGCGGATTTGCAACGGGGGTGGGCGGAGGATCGCGATGCCGGTGTTGTCTATCGGACGAACCGTACATAATACGACACGAACGTTGTCAACATAACTCACTGGAAATCCAAAATGCTTAAACACCGGCAACTTCATTGGAAGAGGAGAGGGTTTAAGCTCTGTCGACGGGTCTCCTGCGTCTGCAGTTTAACAAGCCCTTCAACAAGCCTGTTATTTTCCTGCTTCGCAAGCCAAGCTGACGTGACATGGGGGCGTGGCAGCATCGACGATTCTATTTTTTGATTCGATAATCGAAATTGAGCATAAATTTCGATCGATTTCGATTAAGAATCGAAATCGTGACACCCCTATTTTATAACGATGATATATTCTGTTGACTATCTGAAAAAAAAAATAGCTTAGAGGGGCTAATAATTTTGTCCTTAAAATGGTGTTTAAAAAATTAAAAACTGCTTTTATTCTAGCCGAAATAAAACAAATAAGACTTTCTCCAGAAAAAAAATATATTATCAGACATACTGTGAATTTCCTGCCTCTGTGAAACATCATTTGGGAAATATAAAAAAATTCAAAAGGGGGCTCATAATTCTGACTTCACCTGTATCTATTAAATTTCCTTTTTTAGAATTTTTTTTCTAAATGTTTTAACCAATAATATCCATGAACTCATTAATAGAAATGAATTGCTATTACAGAAACACAGAAGCTCCACAGCTGTGTTTGTATCCGAGCATCGCAGGTGAAGCTGTGTGTAGGAGGCTGACAGTCTGATTCATTCATTGAATAAATAGAGAGTTCTGCACACTCCCTTCATCTCTCTCATGAATCCATGCCTTCATAATGCGCTGGAGGCCTTGCATAACTGTTAACAACCGAGATGACACTTACACACCCTGGAAAAACAGCACTACTGAGGCTCATTTAAGCATTCTCGCTGTCGGTGTGTCTAAGTCCATACAAATATTCACCAGTTCAATTCAGCTTTAGGGAATTACAGTCATTTCTGCCCACTTTAAGAGGCCGTATATGAGATTTTCCATTCATTACAGGGACAGTACGCCCAAAAATAGAAAATTCTGTCATCATTTATTCATCCTCTGCATGTTACAAACCAGTTTAAGTTTATTTCTTCTGTTTAACACAAAGAAAGATAGTAGTGTTGGTATAGTATTAATAATTGTTGAAGTAGTAGCAGTAGTTGCAGTAACAGCAGTTATAGTTGGTGTAGTAGTAGTCATTGTTGGTGGTGTTATTAATATTTTTATTATTGTTGTCTTTTTTACTGTCATTATTACCATCATTACATTACTATCACTGTTGTCATTCCATACCCAATTGGTTTTGTCTTGTTTTATTTCTATCTATATTATTCACTTCAGTTTTTGATATTTATGACGTATAATGATATGCTTTCTACTGTTATACATGTTGTATGTATATATATTTTTTTGTTCTCATATTTATGTCCTTTGACTTGTCCACCCGGGGCTGCACGGTGGTGCAGTGGGTATCACGTTCGCCTCACAGCAAGAAGGTCGCTGGTTCGAGTCTTAGCTTATAAACATATGCTGGATAAATTTCCGGTTTATTCCGCTGTGGCGACCCCAGATTAATAAAGGAACTAAGCCGAAAAGATAATGAATTAATAAATGAATGAATTAATGACTTGTCCACCCAGTACCTTTACATGCGCGCACACACACACACACACATACACACACACACACACACACACACACACACACACACACCTGCCAGTATCTTATTTTTTTTCAATCTCCGTTCTTTGCTTTTTTGTAAGTGTTTCATGTAATTTGTGTAATAATAAAAAAATAAAATAAATAAAAATAAAAAATAAATTAAAATAAATAAATAAAAATAAAAGTAAAAATAAAAATACATAAATAAATAAATAAATACATACATAAATAAATAAATAAATAAATAAATAAATAAATAAATAAAACAGCAATTGACTTCTATAGTATTTTTGGATGTTGCTTTTTTCCACATTCTTCAGAATAACTTGTTTTGTGTTCAATAGAAGGAAGAAATTCATAAAAGTTTAGAAAAACTTGAGGGCGAGTACATGGTGAGAATTTTTAATCATTGCATTAACTATCCATTTCATAACTCTTAATAGCTTATAATAAAACAAAGTTAAACCTGCATGAAAGACTGCTTTTTCTATTGAGGATTCGACTAACAAGACGGAAACTAACAGTAACTAATATTAAGATATATTTCTAATACTCATTCCGAATATAAAAGAATCCAGAACAAAATGACAATAACACTGAAATTACTGACAATCCTCTTTAAAGAGTGGAAGTATTTAAAGAGAAAGATAACAAAAAAACTTTGTACTTTCTCATGTCATTTAATAATAAAAAACTTTTTAAAAGAATTACACAGCCATGAACCAAACCAACCAACTACGAGAAGAGTCATAACAATTGAATAAAAGAAGTACCTGAAAAACACACAATATGCAAGACTGTGTACTTAATGGTCTCATTGAGTGAAAGATCTACAATTACGTCAATTACAGACATTACGCTGTAATTATTGTGTGCTTTTGTTCGCTTTTGCTGTCCTGCACCTGAGCCCTGTTTGGGTTCGTGGGATGTGAACACCCTTTTTTAGCAGTTTTGAAAGAAACACAATCCCCTTAAGCACTGAGAACGACTAATGTTAAACAGTAGGGCTGTTACTAGTCTAGTCAAAAATATTCATATTTCGATAAGTATTGATACTGGAATATTTAAAACGATAAGATCTTGCTCTTGGTTAGTATCGATAACTTTAAAGAACAAATGAAATCCAAACTAATCATACTGATTTTGTTAGTGCACATTGATGAACAATTCATGTGTGCCTTTCATTACGAAAAAATGTATTTGCTTACCCTTCAAAATGTGAAAATGCACTTCCTGTTTGTTTTCAGTTAAATTGTTATATTACAACCAAAGAGCTTAGAATGACGAAGAGGCGACGCTCTAGTGTAATTTGGGAAACAGCCACTAGAGGGCGCGGCTGCCATTTTGGAATGAAAACTCCAATAGAACAACAGCATACTATAAGTCTGTAAAATAAACTATTAAAAGTGCTGATGATTGTGATAAGTGTTGTATTGTCGTCTTTCAGGTTGTATCTCAGCTTTAATGCGCTTTTTAAATGAATAAATAAAAAACCAAGCAGCTGCTTGCTATTGCGATAGTAATGAGGTCCAATGGACGGCCGATCACTTTCACTCCAAAATGGCGGAATCCAGGGCTGTTGCTGGGCGCTGCTGTTGCAATGGAACGTTCTATTGAGTGTCGCCTCTTGGTCATTCTAAGCTCTTTGTTACAACTCTCTGCGGCATTGGGCGTGGCTAATGTACTTAACCCCGCCCCTCCAACTGTCAGTTTTGACAACAAACAGAAATTGAGGAGTCTGTTAGGATTCAATAACTCTCCTGAAACCATTTCCGGATCTTTCTGAATGAAATGTCTACTTTACTACATCCAATCAGCTTGCAGCAGAAAAAACAAGCCACGCCCACTGTTTCCCCATGTAATATTAAATTTTTCCAGGAACTGCATCCCAATATGAAAAACAAACAGAAAAAAAAGGTTGCAGCTTCCGGGTTCATGTGAACACTTTGCTCTTCCGCTTTCTACATTAGGTATCCAGTGGCAACATTGCAAGTGTTAAATAGGGTTGGGTACCGAAACCCGGTGCCGTTATAGCACCGGTACCTTTGTAGCCAGTATGTACCGGACAGAATCAGCATATGAATTTCGGTGCCTATTTTGGTGCCACTAGTGCTGTGACAAGGGCGTAAGAAGCATCAAGGGGTTCATCACAGGCACACATAGGTACGCGTTGTCACAACAACATTTAATTCTAAACAACTCTGAGGAATACAGACGATGTCAGGCGTTTGTTCTTGTTGCTTAGGGAACAGACGCACAGTACAGCGCGTTCGGTGAGCGAGAGCGACTCTCTTCAGATCAACACACATGATCGCTGTGGAAATATAAATTTCTATCAACTAATTCCAAATGAACAATAATCTACGTATAACTGAAAAGTTATATTCTCTGGTTTTTAATTATATAATTTGATTAACATCCCAGCTAGGAGGGACATTTAACCTTTATCTTTCTGATTACAGGCTAAGCCAAAGTAATGCAAATTGTCAGTTTCACAGCATGGGGTGTCTATTGTTTTCTCTTTTCGATCAAATGGTCAGGCGGTTTCTGTCTCCAGAACATGATGAGATTAGACCTGAGAAGCAGTTTACCCTGCCGACCACAACCCTTAATTTGCATGCTGTGTTTAGCCATATCCCCTCCTCCTAAGAACACAATATAGCCATGAAATCTTTGTCTTAATTCAGACTAATTCAGACTTGTGTGAGACTTGTGTGAGACTTGTGAAAGAACTTGCAGACTGCGGACCTCTAGTAGTCTCTTGCAGACACATTGGACACCTTGAAGACGCTGTATGACTGCAGATTAACCAACACGTCTCAATAAAGGAATTCTGCTTGTTCTGAGTCTCCTGGACTGGGTTCTCTCTCTTCTCTTTTCACTCATTTTTTTTTTTTTACAACATCGCGTTTATCAAATTTGCTTAAACCAAGCGTTCTAAAGCGTATTTTACAAGCAAGGATTCTGACACAGCAACGTAAAACAGATGCTTTACAAAAGCTGTGTATAAGGGGGAAACACGTCAAGCCTAATGAGAGATTTGAGGGCTCATGGAATCAACTTAAAGGCAGAGGAATGCACTGTCTCTGAAAGCTTGCGACATCATCTGGCACTTTCACTGAGTACGTACATGGACACCAATGCTCCGATTTTAACAGGATAACAGACAATACTCTGATTAAGTCTACACTACCATGTAAACAGTGATTTGACCACAGACACCTGCTTCGCGAAATGCGGAGGTTTTTTCTTTCCATTCAACGTGTGGTATCAAATTCCATTAAAAGAGCCATCTTCCACCAGTCCATACTTAATACTCACATCAAATACCTCAGTTTGTCATGAGGGCATGTATGAAAAGTACTTGAATGAAAGTGAAAGTGCAGTTAAAGTGGAAAATTAAAAATGAAACACCTGAAACTACATGAAACTCTGGAGAAAACATGGATATCGAGGTGACGCAATGACGTTAATCGATCTACGTACTATAAAATGTAAGACGGGATCATGAAAGGAACATTCAAAAAGCAACTCATGTAAACACCTGAACCATATTATACTCTTATTCAGACTAAGGCAAATCATTAGATTACTGATAACCATGTAAACATAGTCAACAGCCCCAAACCCTAGGAAAAAAAGAGTTCAGTATTTTATTGACAGCCCTTCCACAGGTTAGCAGTAAGCTAATGTAATTCCATGATGCAAATCTTCGGGTGCTTTCACACTTGGTTCATTTGCCTGGACCGTACCCAAGTTCGATTGTCTCCCCTTGCCACCTCCTTGGTTGGTTTGTGTTCACACTGTCTTTTTTCCTTCTGAACCCCGGTACGCTTGCGTCATCGAGCTGCTGTTTTGTTTATGGCCGTTGCTAGGTGACGGCCACGCAAGCAAGCGCCGAAATGGAAAGACTTCCACACATCGCGGTAATTCTACTTTTACTGAAAGCTTTTGGACATACAGAAAGCAACTTGCGTCCATCTGCCGCAAAAATATTATGCACATTCAGAACATCACACAGCGTCTGCAGAAGCTGTTTTTGAAGGAGACAAGCAGACATCACTGTGTTTGCCTGGCTCAGTCCCGCGCGTGTCACCAAGGTACGAAACAAGACACACACGAACAAACGAACGTTATGAAAACGATAGTTTGTTGTACAGTTGACAGTTCACTATAGTTCACTTTCGTTATTTGGTACGATTGCATTCACATCTAAAGTGAACCGTATCAGAGTTCGCATGAACCGTACCCCAGACCACCTCTTTCAGGTGGACTCGGGTGCGACCCGTGAATTCGTGGGATTCAGAAGACGCATTCACACTAGCTAAATGTACCGTACTATGACGTCAAACGAACTCAGGGGCGGACCAAAAGTGCTAGTGTGAAAGCACCCTTAAATTCATGCAAACCAACCAATGATCAAAGGAAATATCTTATAGTAACTCAAATATATCAAATATGAAATGATGTTTACTTTAAACTTTAATTATATTGTTCTATTAAATGATTTTTTAAAAGATTTTGTCAAATAAAAGATTTTTCTATAGTCATCCATTTTGTGGCTCAAAAGTATCGGTTCAGGCACCCGTACCATTTTAAAAGTATTGATTTAGCACCGGTATCAACATAACCCCAAACGATACCCAACCCTAGTGTTGACCACCCTCAGCTAGTTTTGGTTAAGAAAGTTTTTGGTTTGTGAACAAATAAACCAGGAAGGACTCAAACAGGCCAGTATGCAAGCATTGCTACAGAACAGTGCTAATACAATTGTATTAGTGAAGCACTTTAAAGACCGACATGCAGAGTTGTATAAACAATTTTGTGGTTTCCTCGCTGTATCCAAAATGATATGGTATATCAATATTTTTCAAGGTATTGTATTGATGTTTGAAATTCCAGTATTATGATAACACAAGCTGTGACAATTATGAAATTTGGCTTACAATTAATTGCCTAAAAATGATTGCGATTAATTGTCTATTTAATGCATTGATAATTATATTAAATGTCTGTTTTGGGAGCCATTGCAGAGGTGCCGTCCTCCAAGCTAATAGGAGTCAGACACAATATTAACTCTTTCCTCTGCAGCAGGACTTTATATTCTATACTGGACATTATTTCTGTTCAGTGACAAGACTTTTGTCTAAGCAAAGTCAGACCTTACTGTCCTAATTAAATAATTAAAAATCAAGGCATGATCATATTTTATTTTGGTAAAAGAAGCGTAATCTAGAGGCCTTTTATGTAAGCCACTCCAGATAGCAAATGATCAACTAGAATTCAAGTTATTATTTCAACTTGTCAGGTAGTCTATCTGTAAAATCTGAACATGAACTTGAATGTTAAATATGTGATTTGCATGTATTATCATATAAATCAGATTTCTATGGGGGTTTGTCATGCTATTTAATTATTAAAGAACTGTAACAAATTATTAAAGTTAATTGACTCTTTTGTCAATTTTCATTTTATGCCTTTAGATAGGTTAAAATATGATCAAAACAAACTGACCCAAAACACAAAATGGCATCAAATTTGTAACCCACCCACACACACACACACACACACACACACACACACACACACACACACACACACACACACACACACACACACACACACACACACACACAAAAACAAGACACAGAAAAATATTTACCACTGAAAAAATGTATTATTTATTTTTGCACGAGTTGTTAGCATTGCTGGTGTTTTTAAACTACAGATATTACTTCTAGAGAGATGCTGTACACCCCTTAATTTACTAATGCAGTGTTAAATACAACAAAAATCAGATATATTTCACCATCCGTGAGGCAAAATGAAGCTTTTTCAAAGACTGGATTATTATTGTGGGTTTACCGCAGACTTGTGTTTGAAGCATAAATCTGGTCTCAGCATCTCATTGCATCTTTAGTGCTCAAGCGTTTAGCCTAAATCAATACATCCACCCGTCCACCTCTTCGGTTTGTTTCTCTCTATCTCAGTCCATCTCACAGACAGACAGAAATTGGACTGCGGAAAGGAGGGATGGCTGACTTCTTATCAAAAAGCAGTAAGACGAAAATCTCCTCAGGATAAGAATTAGTCGTCCCGTGATAGTAACGATAACACAAACAATCTGTGTCTGCAATCTGGAAGTGGTTTGGTCAGGGCTGTACAGCGAGACAAAAAATAGCTTCGTGTGCAATGAATACATCCAATACAGAAGCATATTTTTGTAGAAAAAGTGGTGGCACGTCTTGTAGGCTTCGCATGTCAATCAGAATGAACCATTTGAAATGTGTTTATTGTTAATGTGGTTCATTACAATAGATATATGAAGCCTCTACACTGTTATTTAAAGTGGTAGTTCATTCAGACAGACATTTAGATGTGCTACCCGTTTTTTTTTTTTTTTTGAAACCATAGACTGTAAAATATATGGACGTAGTATCCGTGACGTCACCCATAGGTTTCTAAAGAGCGCAAGCCACAAGTAGGCGCGGCCAACCGTCGCCATTTTGTTTGCGCGTCATCACACCTACGGCGGGATACCAAACAAGGGCAAAGAGGCGGAGAGTGAGCGGAGCTACAGACACCTGCTGGCATTTAGCTTGGACCTGGTTCAGACACACTTTACTTTGGGAGAACGCTTAATACTTTATCACCTGTGACACGTTTGTGTTCTGACCACTTGTGCTTGGTTGTACACTATATCAATAAAGTGTTTAGACTTTTAAAACACTGATGTAATACATTAAGCCACTAAACATTGTTCTTATGACGTTTTTCAACAGGAGGAAAATGTGAATTACTTCCAAACACTTCAGATATAGTCTGTGTTAGTTAATGTAAGACTATTGATGAAATCCAGCATAACACTGTATGACAACGCTTCAGATGACTGTTCTAGAGCCTACAGCTTATCAATCTGTCAGCTCTAAATATAAATATAAACAATAAATGATCTTAAATAAAACACATACATGTATAGAGATGGTATATAAGTATGTAACTTTACTCACATGGGAAACGGAGGCCATGTGAATGGTTTGTGAGCACAATTAAGTGCACTCAGCATGTCATGCTATCTAATAATTGTAGGAAACAAGTCCAAAAGGCAGTTGACTGTGTAAAGCCACATAAAACAACACAGAAATACGATAAATATGCCGAGTTCAGTGGCTAATCTGCAGGATTCAGCTGAGGTGACGTGACGGCGTCCAACGAGACCTAGTTGTCAATCAAGTGGCCACGCCCTTAATTATGCAAACTTAATATAACTTAATATAAAGGAAACGGATGAGTTATAAAATAATTCACCCCCCTCACAGTTGTCATGAAGGGTAATATTAGCTGTATGAACCAAAATCTTTTTTTTCTGCTGTAAAGTTGGCCATTCTAACAGTGGGCTCAACTAAATTTGCTCTGTTTTGGAGCCAGGAGCGGCTAGGACTAGCTGAATTTCGGATGAATTGCAGTTTTAGTTACTTCCGTATTGGCTTCCTGAGAGAGAGCGGGAGGTTCCGCTTGGTTGAAACATGACAGATTGAGCTACCGCTAGCACATTCTGAGGAGGTAACACAGATCGTCAGAATACCAGATATGGCAACAGAGTCTATGCAGACAGAAACAAAAACAGCTGATGGAGTATACACTAACCTGCGCATTATTCAGACACAAGATGGCGCCAAACAGTCAAAAAAACAAAGCTGACAAAAACAAAACTGACTGAATAAAGCATTTACTGACCTACGTATTATTAATTTACAAGATGGCGCTAATAATCAGTAAAACAGCGTGGCAGATACAAATGAATGTAAATGTAAGTATATGGATGTGAACGTATTTACTGACGGTCAAGGCGATTCGAAGTCCCCAGATGATCCTGTGTTATTTAGCGGTTGTTATCTTGATTGGCTGTCAGAGTTTTCTGTTTTCATTTTTGTGATTTCATCATCTGGAATAAGATTTTTGATGTTGTCAAACATCAAATAATATCACTGTTCTTTCTTGTTATTGTTATAGCTGCAGCATAGAGCTCATCATTACCAGAATTATCAGAGAACATTTATTAACACTTTAAGGTTAGCGTACACTCTGAAAATGTGATTCGAAGTTGCGCAATGAGCCTGCGTTATTCATCGGTTGTTATCTAAGGATGTCGGGAATGTCACAAATGACCAATCAGAATCGAGTATTCCAGACAGATGTGTCATAAGAGAAAATAATGCACACTCCTTTTTTATCATATGATTGCATCACCACCACAAATGTGCATTATTTTCTTGCCATTGAACGGTTGCTCCTAACATAGTTGCAGTCAAAATGGTTCGCCGTCCTGTGAATTTTATTTATTTTTCAAATATTTTCCAAATTATGTTTAACAGAGCCTAAACTGCCTTTTTTGTTGACAAGAAAAAAGAAGTGCACTGCGCTTTTTATGTTGCTAGGCAACGACTGAATCAGTATTGTGTGCAAGTGTTGCTGTTGATATTGTTATAATTTTAATATATAATAATATTGTGAAATTCAAGATTAGTTAAGTCATACAGGTCCAAATAACTCAAAACAGCAACCATTAGTCTCTCCTCCATCTCTCCACAAACACTGCTGTCACTTCAACAAAAACATCACCTCTGCTTTCATTTGATTGGAGAATGAATAAGACGCAACTGAAGGAACGCGCTTCTTTTGCTCAGAATCGACTTTGTTTCAACTGCGAGCGCACAGTGTGCAACGGCAAAAACGCGAGGCGTAGCAGGCGGTTAAAATGCGAGAAGCGCAGGGCGCATAAGCAGCAAGCAAAACACTCGTGGACGTTAGGAAATCATCCAAAAAGGCGCCTCTCAATGCAAAAAGCACTTTCTGTGTGATCGGCCCTTTAGGCAATATTTCTTCCGATTGTCTACAGAACTAACCATTGTTATGTAAGAAGCCAGCTATGCAGGTAAACCTCACTCCTCTGACCTCTAAAGGTGCTCTAGCGACATATACTAGAGGCCATGGTCTTTAGCCTTCTAGTTAGAGCAAACGATTCCCATGCAAAGAATTGTTGGTTCGATCCCGGCTCAGACCGGGTTGGGTAAAGTAGGACCGGTGGTTTACATGAGGGGGCTCATCCGGGATGGCAGTGAGGTTTGGGGGCTGAGTGTAACAGGTCTAATTAACCTAGTTAAGTGCACTTTAAGCTGAATACTAGTATCTTGTAAAATATTTAGTAAAATATTAATTACTATCATCATGGCAAAAATAAAAGAAATCGGTTATTAAAATTCTTATGTTTAAAAATGGGGGCGACATGATGGCTCAGCGGTTAGCAATGTTGCCTCAGCAAGAAGGTCACTGGTTGAAGTCATGGCTGAGTCAGTTGGCGTTTCTGTGTGGAGTTTGCATGTTCTCCCCAGGTTGGTTTGGGTTTCCTCCGGGTGCTCCTGTTCCACAGTCCAAACACATGCGCTATAGGTGCATAGAATAAACTAAATTGCTCAGAGAGTATGTGTGTGAATGAGTGTTTATGGATGTGCCCCATTACTGGGTTGCAGCTGGAAGAGCATCCGCTGTGTAGAACATATGCTGGATCAGTTGGCAGTTCATTCCACTGTGGCAACCCCTGATGAATAAAGGGACTAAGCTGAAGGAAAATGAATGAATGTTTAGAAATATTTTGGAAAAAAATCTTCTTTCCATTAAACAAAAATTGGCGAAATAAACATACAGGAGGGCTTATAATTCTGACTTTAACTGTAGTCCACTTTGCTGATCCCTATGCGAGAGGCATCAGGTCAGATCTCAGATCAGCCAGAAGCACGTCAGGTGAGGATTTGCAGTGTTTGCGTGTTAAAGCGAGGTCAGAAAACAGCTGATATCCACACCGCCTCCGAATCTGTCCAAACGCAGGCCAGACTTGTGGTAATGCGACACTGGAGAGCTGCAGCAACTGAGATCTTGTTGCATGAATTCCCTGAGGCTTCAAAGAACAGCGTAATCTATCCTATAAAAGACGTCATGCGGGCCCGAGCTCTTAAAATGCTCTATGCTGGTTTAAATTGATCATATTTCTTTCCCTTTTCCACACAATTCTTCACATGACATGAAGGAAATGAGACTTTTAAAAATGCCAAAATAATTCATTCGGGGGCGAGGCAGTGGCGCAGTAGGTAGTGCTGTCGCCTCCCAGCAAGAAGGTCGCTGGGTCGCTGGTTTACCCTCTGCTCAGTTGGCATTTCTGTGTGGAGTTTGCATGTTCTCCCTGCCTTGGCGTGGGTTTCCTCCGGGTGCTCCAGTTTCCCCCAGAATCCAAAGACATGCGGTACAGGTGAATTGGGTAGGCTAAATTGTCTGTAGTGTATGAGTGTGTGTGTGTGAATGTGTGTGTGGATGTTCTCAGAGATAGGTTGCGGCTGGAAGAGCATCCGCTGCGTAAAAAAACTTGCTAAATAAGTTGGCGGTTCATTCCGCTGTGGCGACCCCACATTAATAAAGGGACTAAGCCGACAAGAAAATTAATGAATTAATAATTCATTCGGATCATCCAAAAGACTTAAAGGTTCAACACACTCTGAAGTACTTTGTTTTGAGATTTTAACAGATTTGTGTGTGTTGAGCATCAGTTAAGACAACGTTGGCACCTGTCACCTTTATTGTGGAAAAAAATAGTTAATTTTGAGTGGCGCCTTTTGTCGTCTAATTTCATCTTCCGGGTTTAAAATAAAGTCCTTCCTGATAATGTCCGGGGCTCAGACACACTCACCCAATTCAAAACTAGATTAAACAGACTTAATACATATGTTTTGGCTTTGCCCATCAATCACTTCTTTTTGGCTATCAATTTTCAAGTGTTTCTCTTCTGTGACAAAGATACACATCGAACCATGCCCTCTTATTGCGCTTTTTGGACTTTCCTGGAATATAGTAGGGCTATCAAGCTGTACTGCAAACGCCCTTGCATTTTTGACACTGTTAGCAAGACGTTGTATTCTGTTATTATGGAAACAAAGATTTCCTTCGAGTTTTGACAACTGGTTGCGAGACGCAATGAGCTTCGTCCACTTGGAAAAAATTAGATTTACAATAAATGGCATTACTAGGGCCTTTTCTGAAACATGGGACCCATTTAGACTTTTTTTTCTGAGCATGTCACATGATTAGGTACTTTATAAACATCCGAGGACTCATTTTGTATAATTTGGAGTTATTTATTTAATTTTTATTTTTTAATAATTTATTAATTTTATTTACTTAATTGTTTTTTTTTATTTGATTATTATTTTGTTATTATCATGAGTATTTTTTTTTCTTCTTTCTTTAAATGATAAATGTAATTTCAACTTATGTAGAGGGTAGGGGTGGGAATAATATCTGTTTAAATTTCTCTGTAAAAATAATTAGTTATATCTGAAAAGTTTAATGAACAAATTGAAAAAACAAAACTAGATTAAAGACCTATCTTTTTAGTAAGGCACACACTCAATGCATCAAGTTGGCGGTTCATTCCGCTGTGGCGACCACTGATTAATAAAGGGACTAAGCTGAAGGAAAATGAATGAATAAATGAATGCTAAAATAATCATAAAGGTAAAATATCTGATGAATTATAAAAATACTAGGCAGTGAATAAATTTGGCTAAACGAGAAATTAGCTCAATAACCAAGTTACAGGTTGCAATCCCATGTGGGCTTTTAAAGAATGACAGTAGTTAGCCAGGTATTAAATGTGCAGTTCATGCACCCTTGAGTCTGACCCTTGACCCCAATCATCTACAAGTGAACCACGACACGACTGAGTTGAACCCTGAATCATCCTTCAAAATGACAGACGCTTCAGCTTGACCATCACTAGATACAAATGATCCTGCGTGATGCTGAAAACCAACATCTCAAACAATAGTGCACTACAAACTGCATACTACACAGTGTTCAATTCATTAGGGCAAGACACGGCAGGTTAACAGCCTCAACCCAGGGGGAAACACCCACACACACACTTATACACTACAGTAGGGTTGTGACGATGAGGAAATTTCCCCACCGGTTAATCGACATGTGACAACACCGGTAATACCGGTATCACTGTGGGAGTGGGCGTTATAAAAGATGCGTGCACACACAGGATGCGCTCTTGTCGGCCTATTTATTATGGATTTTTTTTAAATGTTAAACACATAATCAAGCGCAAAAAAGAACAGCTGAACTTTGGAAAAAGTGCTCCTGTTGCCACGATGTTGTTTCTCTGCTGTTGGATTGTCAATGGCGCGGCATTGCTAAATCACTCGTTTAAATAAAAAAATAAGATATTTATTAATAAACATTGTGAGATGATGGTCGCGTGATTTTTAAAATGAGAGTATGCGTTGCGTATTTATGGCCATTGATCTATCCGCGACCCACCCATAGTTAAACATAAAGGTGAGTTGAAGGTGCGTGTATAAATTAGTTATGTTTCCTCTAGATGCTGCCACCTTTGTAAGGCAAAGTTTGCAGAGTGCCTCATTAACGTCTTCGGGTTCTCTTTTGCATTTGGTTAGAACTCAAAATATAGCCAAACAGGCGCTTTTGCATTGCGTTTTGACACTAAATCTTCCGCCATCCTCTTTCTGTAAATTCGACTCCTCTTTTCCTCCTCACGTGATAAATGAAATATGACGCATTGTAGCTATGTTCAAATTTTAATTATAGAGCATGCTCTTGTCTTAAGTCAATTTTTTATAATTATATTTTCCATTTAAAGGGCCATGACACCCCCCACTTTCGGTTAAAGTCTACTTCAGAATTTTTTCAAAAGATGCATGATTAATGGGCGTGGAGCTCCGCGAGCATCGGGCAGGAGTGGGCGTGGCCAGCAGGGGAGAATGTGAGCGAACAACTGTTGTTGTCAGTTAGCTTACAAAATGAGACACAAACCGTGAGGAGACGCATGAGTTTATAGTTTACAAAGTTAAAATGCAAAGAAATGAACAGTGATTTAATGTCCTGCTACATTTGTTATTCGTAATATCATACACACATAACCACAATTTATATAATTATAAAGATAAGTGTGTTCATGTAAACCGTATAAATGGGGACTTCTTCCTCCATCCCCGTATCCAGCAGACTCAGTGCAGCAGGTCTCCTGACCTGTCTATTTTAACTGTTAACCCTGCTGGTAATCTGGAGGATTTAGGCAAACACAGCAGCACGGCGATGTGTCTGAATGTGAACGAACTCCTGATAAAAGACAGCGTCCGCCACTCTCTAATTCTCGTGCTGCTCTCCCGACAAAAATGCTAGCAGCACACACAGCTTTGCTGTATGATCGGCCCTGACAAGATCGCAGGGGAAAACATGCAACAAACCCCGTGGATCATGGAAACAAAAGCATATGAGCCTTGATGAACGGCTAAATACTGTGGCGTGTCTCACAGCTCGGGCTTGACTCTGGCAGGTCTCATGAATAATTAAGCAGCCGGCTCTTCTCATAGGATAAGAAAACTCCGCTATGAATAATAATGAGAAACCGACGCGTCATCATTGCACTTGCAGTACTGCGCTGCGTCGCCGATTTTGATCCCGCCCCAAAAATCATTTTAAACCCGGAAGCTGAAATTAGCTGACAAAAGCTCAAAATTATCCAGTTTTCCCCACAATTAAAGCTGATAGGTGCTAACATTGTCTTAACTGATGCTCAACACACACAAATCTGTTAATATTAAAAAAAAAAGTTCTCCAGTGTGTCCTGAACCTTTAATAATACTTCGAATACTTAAAAAAACAAATGTGGGAACGGTGTCACGGTGAAAAAGTGATGTCACCGGTGTTGCTTCTTAAAACCGGTATCACCGTCAACACCATCTATCGTGGCAAACCTACACTACAGCCAATTTAGTTCATCCAATTCACTTATGCTGAATACACCGTATGAAAAGCCCACATATATTAAAACTGACAGGTGCATGAAAGAAATGAGTTTACATTAATAATTTATTCTTTCAAAAGGTAAAATCTTGGCTGGAAAAGAGGTTTCATCTGATACAAGTCCTTGTGTTGTACTTCGAGTGTGTTTAAAAGCCATTATGGACACATTCTCCTTGGTTTGAAATCTTCTAGAGCCTGAAGGACAGATTCAGAGGCAGATATTTCAAAAGTATAAACAAGGTGAAAGAGTCCTCCAACGTAATCCAGTTAAAGAGCTACAGTCTATTTTATAGCTTTGACTTCATCGGCTGAAAGGATTGCAAAAACACCATTTTTCAGCAGAGACTACAAGTGGTGCTCATGCAATGTTTTTGTCTGTGTTGTTCAGAGTAAATGTATGTATTAGTTCTGCCATGACTTAAATTAAATTGAAAATTTAAAAAGTGAGTTAAATTAAATTTGAAATTAAAAATGGAATTGCGTTAGTGGTTGGCACTATCAAATCGCACCAAGAAGGTCGCAGGTTCGAGTCCCGGCTGGGCCAGTTGGCGTTTCAGTGTGGAGTTTGCATGTTCTCCCGTGTTAGCATGGATTTCCTATGGGTGCTCCGGTTACCCACACAGTCCCAACACATGTGGTAGGTGAATTGGGTAAACAAAACTGGCAATAGTGTATAAGTGTGTGTACAGTTGAAGTCAGAATTATTAGCCCCTTCTGAATTATTAGACCCCCTGTTTATTTTTTTTCCCCAATTTCTGTTTAAAAGAAAGAAGATTTTTTTCAACACATTTCTAAACATAATATTTGTTCAGTCGGAAAAAAAAATAAAAATCCTTAAAGGGGCTAATAATTTTGTCCTTAAAATGGTGTTTAAAAAATTTGTAACCCCCAAAAAAACAAAAAAGATTTTCTCCAAGAGAAAAAATATTATCAGACATACTGTGAAAATTTCCTTGCCCTGTTACTCATCATTTGGGACATATTAAAAATAAAAAAAATAAAAGGGGGGCTAAGAATTTTGACTTCAACTGTTTTGTGAATGTGAGTGTTTTCCAGTATTGGATTGCAGCTGGAAGGGCATCCGCTGCATAAAACATATGCTGGAATAGTTGGCGGTTCAGTCTGCTGTGGCGACCACTGATAAATAACGGACTAAGCTGAAGGAAAATGAATGAATGGAACTGCGTCAGAATTTAATAAGCTTAAAACTGCAAGATATTATCATATTACAGACAAATTTTTCTCAGAAGTGCAAGTTTGTGAAAAATTCAATTAAAAAAAATTGCTTATTAATAGGGTTGTCAAAACTATCGAGTTCTTAAAATTACAAAAAGTTCTTTTCACACTAACATTAAAGCAAATACTTAAAACACCACTGAATCGCCATTGTGTTCAACAGTGCGCAAATGTTAGCGGGAAATGGAAATGGACATTTTTCAAATTTCAGTACCAGTTAATACTGAACTCATACTTTTGACAACCCTACTATAAACATGATCTATTTAAAAAATGATCGTTATTGCAATATATCTCATTTCAATATATCAGAGAAATGTGATAAATTTAATTCATTCTACGCGCCAAGCATTTGTGTGCTGTATGAATTGCCTGTTTATCCAAATTGGACCAATCAGTCGAGGCTCTGCTATCTTTATACCCGCCTCTCCAGTAGGTGCTGTTCTGCTATTGGCTAGAGTGGCCCTGAAGGTGAAAATAAATACTAATGACGGAAATACAGACAAGAAAGGAAGATTAAAACAGCCAAAAAGAATGATAATATTTGCTAATATTTTCCTTCCTTCACACTGTGCTTATTCATATTGTTTGCACCTTGAATTAGTTTTAGCCTGAATTAGCTTTAAGTATATCAGGAAAAAAATACTTCCTGTTTATTCTAGTCAGAGCATTATATAAGTAAAGGATAAAATAAAGTACATAACTAAAATTGCATTTTTTCTTGGGAAATGTCACAAGAATTATTACTATCGAAATACTCAACGATGATTTGGCACAATTTGTACGGCATTGTGCAGGCCTACCTGCAACTATAATACGGTAAAACTTTACAATTGGAAATAGAAACTCAGAATTGCAAGAGATATTGTTGAAATTTCAATAAACATCTATGTTACAAATGTATATTGTAAAATTTTTTCAAATGAATTAAAAAGATAAGTAAAATTGTATATTTCTCTAGAGAAATGTTATATTCGCAAGACATATTACTATTGCAATACTCAACAACAAATATTGCATATTTTTGTAGTATTTTGCAGGCCTACATGCAGCTATAATAAGGGTAAAACTCAGAAAATTGGAAATAGAAACTCAGAATTGCAAGAGACATTGTTAAAATTTCAAATAAAAGTCTATGAACTGACAAATTTATATGCTAAAAAAGGTTAAAATAGATAAATTAAATTGCATGTTTACTAGGGGAATTTTATATTCACAAGACATATTACTATCGCAATACTCAACAACAACATTGCATATTTTTACAGTATTGTGCAGGCCTACATGCAGCTATGAGAAATATGATTAAAACTCAGAAACTGAGAAATAGAAAATCAGAATTGCAAGAGATTTTGTTGAAATTTTAAATAAAAGTCTATGAACTGACAAATCTTTATGCTAGAAAAAGTTCAGATGAATAAAATAGATTATTAAATTTGCATGTTTTTCTAGGGAAATGTTATATTCACAAGACATATCACTATCGCAATATTCAACAACAGCATTGTATATTTTTACAGTATTACTACATGCAACTATAATATGGTTAAAATTGGAAATAGAAACTTATGTAATTGTTGTATAGTTGTATTTATGTCACCAAAAATACAAACCTCCTTTCTGTGCCAAACAAACAAAATGAGTTGCAGAACTGTCAAATTCATATTACAAAAAAAGTTAGAACTTTGAGATAAGAATTTTTCCCAACACATCATATTTTGTCACATGCAAAAGATTACGTTTGTGCACAATGAATAAAACTTTACATTTTGAGAGAAACATTTATTCATTGCATCCAAAAAAAGCTTCCTTGCTAAATGCCACTTTCCAAAACTCCCATGTAAACCAAAGCCCAGAAACCACAGCATTTCCCTTGGCAGAACAAAACAACAATTGACCTGGAACTGACGGGTTCAAGTGCCAGGAGAGGATTCAGGACCTTGGACAGTCTCCGATGGGAGGATCTGACCTTTGACTCGAGTAGAAGAAGTCAAAAGGACATCTGCCGTCTGTGAGTCTGAGTGTGTATTTACTGCCGACGGAGACAGATGTGACTACCAACATCAGGCCAAGCCACACAACAACAGAAACCAGCGTTAGACGTTTCCTAATCCAATAACACACTGTTGTAATGATTAATCTTCTTCACAGAGGCTATTGATTTATTAAAGCAGACCTTTTAGGTTAATATGCAAAATTATCCTTTGGGAGCAACAGAGATTGCACTTACTAAAATGGTCTTTTATGAATCTCTAAATAGACGCCTGGTATAATACAAGTGCCCTATATTAGCTTTTTAAGTCACATTGTGTAATTTAATATGTCATTTTTTAGTACAAAGCATAATAAAAAGCATCATAAACCTATAAACCTTAGCTATATGTACCAAACAGACGTAACAAGGGTAAATAAACTTTGTATTAGGACATATTTATCACCAGACATACAAAAAAGGGGTAAAAATTGGTGGGATTGTTTAGTAATGGCATGGAAAGTGTTGAAAATGCACAGTAAATATATACAGTTGAGGTCAGAATTATCAGCGCCTCTGTTTATTTTTTCACCAATTCTGTTCAACAGAGAGCAGATTTTTCTCAACACATTTATAAACATAATAGTTTTAATTACTAATTTCTGCACACTGATTTATTTAATCTTTGCCATGATGACAGTACATAATATTTTACAAGACACTTCTATACAGCTTAAAGTGACATTTAAAGGCTTAACTAGGTTAATTAGGTTAACTAGGCAGGTTAGGGTAATTAGGCATGTTATTGTATAATGATGGTTTGTTCTGTAGACTATTGAAAAAATAATAGCTTTAATGGGGCTAATAATTTTGACCTTAAAATAGTGTTTAAAAAATTAAAAATGGCTTTTACTCTAGCTGAAATAAATCAAACAAGACTTTCTACAGAAGAAAAAATATTATCAGACATATTATTAAAATTTCCTTGCTCTGTTAAACATAATTTTGGAAATATTTGGAAAAAGAAACAAAATTCAAAGAGGGGTTAATTTTTCTGACTTCAACTTTATGTATCATCAATAAACCTAATATCTTTTAAATGCATAGATTTAATTATGTTAAAAAAACCTTTTCAGGATTAACAGATTTGTGGTGATTCTGAGCAGTTTGAATAAATGTATTAGATTAAAATGTTAATTTAACTACTCTCTCAGTTAAATTAATTATCTGTTAATACCTTTAAGCATCATATTTTCCCAGTGGTGGCAAGAGTACTAAAAAACACCCTCAAGTACCATTACTTGTCTAAAAATGTAGTGCAAGTAGAGTAAAAGTACCTGTTGTAATTATTACTCAAAGTATGAGTAAAAAGTAGTGCTTTAAAAAGTACTCAAGAGTAGTGAGTAGTGACTATTACGCTGTTTAAAGCTGATGCATTTACATGTAACATGTGGATGTGTGGGTGAGGCAGTGGCGCAGTAGGTAGTGCTGTCGCCTCACAGCAAGAAGGTCGCTGGTTCGAACCTTGGCTCAGTTGGTGTGTCTGTGTGGAGTTT
The DNA here is from genome assembly GCF_052040795.2 of Danio rerio. Classification (NCBI taxonomy): domain Eukaryota; kingdom Metazoa; phylum Chordata; class Actinopteri; order Cypriniformes; family Danionidae; genus Danio; species Danio rerio. Next base: position 56,189,516 of record NC_141026.1, on the reverse strand, counting down.
GCATGTTCTCCCTGCCCTGCTCCGGTTTCCCCCAAAGTCCAAAGACATGTGGTACAGGTGATTTGGGTAGGCTAAATTGTCTGTAGTGTATGAGTGTGTGTGTGTGTGGATGTTTCCCAAAGATGGGTTGCGGCTGGAAGGGCATCTTCTGCGTAAAAACTTGCTGGATAAGTTGGCGGTTCATTCCGCTGTGGCGACACCGGATTAATAAAGGGACTAAGCAGACAAGAAAATGAATGAATGAATGTGGATGTGTGTAAACGTAACATTCTGTAGTGCATCTAGTTATTGCCCAGCAGGCACACAACATCATATTAGGTTAGATTTAGGTCGTGATGTCAGGTGACCAAAATTCAATGTCTGGTCAGTGTGTAAGGACAACATTATTTTGATGTCCAATACATCATTTCAATGTGGTGATGTCTTTGACCCATGAAAATTTCCTGCTTGCTGTCAAACTATTTCATAACTGTAACAAGAGGCAGCTCAATGATAACTTTACATCAAAACACCTGCCATGAGATTATTTATCAATATGTGGCTCTTTTTAAATTCTCAAAAGCTATGGAATTTAAAAATGTACAACAGGAAATACGTTAGGACCATTGTTATTGTTATTGTTGTTTACATCCCTCAAAATGGTCTATAATGAATGACGTCAAATTACGTTGATGTTTTGTTGATATTAGGTTGTGTTGGAAAGTGACCAAATTCCAACATCTTAAACCAATGTGATATTGACGTCAAATACTGACATTTATTCGTAAAGTACGGCAACCAAAAATTCAACGTCTGATAGACGTCATCATAGTGGTAACGTCCACACAACGTCAAGCTGTAACATCATCAGACGTTGATATTTGGTTGATTTTAGGTAAGACATTGAGGTTGGCCTGACGTGGATTTCTGACGTCAACCCGAATTTCATTTCTGACCCAAATGTAGCGTTCGTACAACGTTGGAGTACAACTTCAATCTGACATCGTGTTGATATCTTGTGTCTGCTGGGTCTTCAAGGCCATTTCGGTCATCATACAGTCATCCGTCACCTTCTCATCAGTGACATGCATCTAAACAGTCTCTGGGTCAATGCGTGTAAAGATTTTGGACATCTTAAACACTTTAACTTCTTCCAAACAGTGTGCTGCAATTATAAATCGCCAATGTCTTGAGGTTGTTCATTATGATGCAATTTTCCTTGTATATGTGATTTGATTGGACGGGAATCAGAGGACTGAATCTTTAAATCCCTTATAGACAATTTGTTACTTTACTCCACTGTATTTTCCAACAATTAGACAGTGTATGGTCTATTAACAACGGCACAATAGCATAAAACACAAACTAAACTTCCAGAAAAGTCATATAAAGTAGCTTGGCTTGAAGTACAATGCTAATATTAAGTGCATCTAGAAACACCATGGAATTGGCATGACTATCATTGCACTTTTTTTTGTAAGAATGATTGCATTAAACCATGTGCAAATAAATATGACTTACAAGATGACTTTAGATTAGAATATTCTATCTAAAATAAAATGAGTTTACATTCTATAAATAGTCAAATATTCTTAAGTCTGCAAAATTGCTTTACAATATGCAATGTTTTGTAACTCAGATATTTTAAAAGCTTTAAAGTAGTGTATTCCTCCACCCAAATACATCAAATGGGGGAAGGTCAGTCAAGAGACTCATGTTACATATTAATGACTTTTACCCAAATTAGCATCATTGAAATTGATTACTGAGGTAAATATTATCTGAATCATTTAGATTCAACATTGGCGCTTGAACAATTGACCATGGTTCTAGTATTTAACACAAATAGTACAACACAGTGCTGCTATTATGTTTAGGATGTTTTATCAGAAATAATATTGTGACTACAGTGATGGTAATGCCATGTTGCTATACACCATACTAACACTGATGTATTTACACGAGACTTAAAGCAACCCGCATATAAAGGTTTGTTTTTGTAAAAGTACATATTTTTAAAATGTCTCAATAAATTACAAATTTTGAGGAAAAAACTGCAGTAGTTTGAGTATTTGTAATTAGTTACTTAACTCCACAGTATTTTCCAACATTTAGACAGTGTATGGTCTATTAACAACAGCACAATAGCATAAAACACAAACTAAACTTCCAGAAAAGTAATATAAAGTAGCTTGGCTTGAAGTACAATGCTAATATTAAGTGCATCTAGAAACACCATGGAATTGGCATGACTATCACTGCACTTTTTTTTGTAAGAATGATTGCATTAAACCATGTGCAAATAAATATGACTTACAAGATGACTTTAGATTAGAATATTCTATCTAAAATAAAATTAGTTTACATTCTATAAATAGTCAAATATTCTTTAGTCTGCAAAATTGCTGTACAATATGCAATGTTTTGTAACTCAGTTATTTTAAAAGCTTTAAAGTAGTGTATTCCTCCACCCAAATACATCGTATTTTGTCATATGCAAAATATTACGTTTGTGCACAATGAATAAAGCATAAAAGCCTGATCTATTCATGCAATTCAAGTTGAATCGACACATGCATGTTAATTCCAGGTGCACAGAGCGTTCAGTGTTCAACATTGCGAAGAAGCGCATCGTTCTCAAATGACTGCGCAAGTGTTCACAAATAAATGTCATAACGCGAGGCGACACGACTGTTTATCGACAGGACATTACATTTCAACAGCAGAATAAGAGCAAAATCAAGCGTTAACACATACCAAACAGAGATGAACGTGAATCCAGCTTCTCTGTGATATGACGATCCTGCACTCTAGTAAAACACAATAACGGTGAGTCGTCTGATTCAGTTCAAAGAATCGATTCGCTCGGCCAATTCGTAAACTCGAGTCTGTTCACGAAGCTCTTTATACGCGCTTTTTGTATATGCGAGTAAGTAATTGTTTTGCTCAACGCGGAATGCTGTAATTATATATTACTTTCAAGTAGTTATATCGGAGGGGTTTACACACGCAATAAGTTCTGAATCCAAAGTGAATCGATTCAAGTGAATGATTCGTTCGCGAATCGAACGTCACTAAAACACAAAGGTATCGGATGAACACAGGCAGTGTTGTGCTGCGGGTGTATCAAATGGGGGATGGTCAGTCAAGAGACCCATGTTACATATTAATGACTTTTACCCAAATTAGCACCATTGAAATTGATTACTGAGGTAAATATTATCTGAATCATTTAGATTCAACATTGACGCGCAAACAATTGACCATGGTTCCAGTATTTAATACAAATAGTACAACACAGTGCTGCTATAATGTTTAGGATGCTTTATCAAAAATATTAATGTGACTACAGTGATGGTAATGCCATGTTGCTATACACCATACTAATACTGAGGTATTTACATGAGCCTTAAAGCAACCATAAAGGTTTGTTTTTGCCACCTATTGGTGAAACATTGCTATTGCATGTACTTGGGCTTCAGTTTCTTGTCATATTGCAGCATTGATATAATTGCTTCTCTGCAATTTTGGCATGCACTTTTTCATTTATTAGATTTTAAATAGGTATTTCAAACCTGTGACTCTAATAAGCATTAACCGGCCGGCCGTGTCAAATCTGCACCTAAATGTAATCTTACATGAGTGCGGCACAGGTGGTCTGTGTATAAAAGCAGATGGAGGTGTTGCAATGTTAACTTCTCAATTTGCTTGCGCAGGTGGAACAACAATCAAAGCTCCTGTAAGGTTCATTCCCATAAGTCCACAAACCTCAGGCACTAAACACATCACCGCCTCGCAACACAAATCGGGAAACAGGAAAACACTGTTCGCTGCCAAATGTTAATATTTCAAAGGAGTGTTGAAATATTAACCAACACACTTCTTGTTAACACAAACACAGAAAGGTTTGTTATGCAAATTAATTGAACAACTGCTGTTATTGTACTCCAGATTGCGGCAAATCTCAACCTGAAACTTTAAAAAACGTATAAAGAGTTCACCTTAATATATATTTGAGCTCTCATGATATATTCTTCTCTCATTAATTTGTACAAAATATTTAATATACACCTATAGGAGATCAATTATTTGTCAACTCTGTTATTGTGATTGTCCAGTGAATTTCTCAATCACCTTTTAAAAACAATAATAATATGATGAAAATATGTGAAATTCAGTTGTAGACATGCCATGTGGTATATGGTTTGAGGTTCACATCTATGTGGAGCTAATAATATGCCAAAAAAATCTGAAATTGAATTGTGCTAATTTGAATTATTGACAATTGTAATTTAATAAATCTGAATTTTTATATGCCAATAAAAGTTGTTTTGAATTTGAAATTTTTACTTGAATTTAAATTTCTTAATTTGAATATTAAATATCTGAAATTTAAGACAACTGAGTTTTTCAAAGCTGATTTTTTTATAGACGTATTTTCAAACTTTTTTTTTTGTTCTGAATCCCAGACTGCAGATATTGGGTTTATAAAAATACAGTTTCAAGTTTTCATGATGGACAATTTTACAACATCAAATTCATTTTTCTAATATTTAAAACCAAAAATTCAGATCGTAAAATTTCAGATCAGATTCAACAGGGAAGAGTAGATGAACAATTAAAAAGTCAAACTAAGAGAAACAGGCTTTCCCTGTACTCTTTTCACAACATTATAGAATTTTTATAACCTCTTATGTTGTTAATTTTGAAACAAAGTTGAGTGAGTCGTTCATAGTGAGTCACTTAATTTATTAATAAATGAGCCGATTCGAACGAATCTGAATAAACAATTCAGTGACAAAGATAGAGACTTGGCACCACCCAGTGGACATTTTGGTTTCAATGTATTTTAGTTAAAAATAATGTAATATTTTTAAATATGTGGAAAAATCAGATCATTCTAATAAATATAAATGCAAGCTTAAATGACATTTTAGATGTGAATAGATGATATTTAAAAGAGGTAGCATTTCAGTGCTGATAATGGACTATAGGCCATTTATCAATTATATAATTTATTTATCATATAAACACAAACATATAATTTTCCTTAAAATACTACACTATATTATACTATACTATACCAAATTCAAAACAACTTTTAACAGCATGAAAAAATTCAGATTTATTAAATTACATCTGTCAATAAGTCAAATGAACACAATACAAATTGGGATTGTTTTGGCATATTATTAGCTCCATACATCTTAAGCTCAAGTACAAAATATTGAAAAATCTCAACTCTGTTATTGTCGACTCGGTTAGTATAGTTTTAGAAGGTCATCATTTAAACAACTAGTAACAGACTCAAATGTTCCCTATTATATGTAAGCATTTTGCATTAATCTACATTAATAATGGATTCGGTTTCCTGTAAATTATAAGTTTGTTGTATTGTATTTCATATTACAGTGGTTCTCAAACTGTGGTACGCAGGCTTCCTTCTAGTGGTACGCAGAGGAATCAAATATGTCATAAGTACATGCTACATATATTTCAAAATGAATCAAAAATGATTTATATATATAAATATATGATGACGTATAGCCTATATTTCTGAGATCCAGGCAACATTTCCAGGTGTGGATGAGCTGGCTAGTATATGTCTATACTTTACATTTAAGTACAGGATTTTAAAAAATAAATACATTTTAAGAACAGTAACCTACTATTTTTAAACTTTTTAAACTGACATTTTAATTTAAATGTTGACGTTTTTTAAGCTCAAGTACAAAATACTGAAAAATCTAGTGTTAATGTTCAGATTATTGTGAACATTGTGACTGACAATAATAAATATTCTTTAAGTAGGAATTAATCTGCCACATTTTTGAACTGTGCAAAGCTGTAGCTGCTTTACTGGGCCAACTACGCTACTGTATTTCAATACTGCTCTGTATGGTGGTACTTGGAGAAACAATTGTTTCTGAGATGGTACTTGATGAAAAAAGTCTGAGAACCACTGTCATATTAAGAATAAATAATGGAAAATGCTTGAAATGTACTCACAATTTTGCAATGAGGCACATTTGGAGCTCTTCATGGAGATATCTCAATCCATGAAGTGCAATCATGACAAATAAGGTCATATCGAACGCACATAACACACCCAAAAACACTTTATTGAATTTATTGAACACATTGAATAATTTATTATTAAATTGCATGCTTACCTTCAGTTACCTCCGATTTCCACTCAGCTGTTGAACAGCGATCTTGAGATTCCTTAAGCAACCATGGAGAGAATATAAAGTTATTTCCTTTAGCATTCAGCTTTATCCAGTTGAGGATATAATAGCAGGGCAGTGACTATTAACGGACGTGATTGTGACTGTTGTTTGATACCACAACAGGACAGGATTTACAGTCAAAACAGCCATTTTCAGCATTGTTATTACAGCACTGTCATAGAATGAGAATCTACTGTACATGTAATTAAGCCACACAATACAGAAATCCAAAATGACATCATAGGATATTTCTATAAACAATAAAAATATATTTTCAATAATGGAGAATATTTGTTTCCAAACACAACATTGTGTCCTGTATTTAATTCAATATAAAGAACTCTATTTAGAGACAGCCCCAAAATAATAATTAATTGTCAATTTCTTTTTACTTTGCCACTATCCATCTGACAGCATTATTCATTCATTCATTTTCTTGTCGGCTTAGTCCCTTTATTAATCTGGGGTCGCCACAGTGGAATGAACCGCCAACTTATCCAGCACATTTTTACGCAGCTTCCAGCCGTAATCCACCTCTGGGAAACCTGACAGCATTATGTTTTTAATAATTTAGCATGATAACTTATTATTATATACATTGAAATAAATATGAGTTAAAAGGTTTAATTTTACGTTTATTTTGTCATTAAAGTATACGCTGTACTTGCATGCTTTTTCTGTGTAGACCATTTTGAGAGATGTAAACAATAACAATGGTCCTAACGGATTTCCTGTTTTCCATAGCTCCTGAGAATCCTAAAAAGTCCACATATTAATAAATAATGTCATGACAGCTGTTTTAGCGTCAAGATATGATTTAATTGCCTCGTTTCAGTTATTAAAATAGTTTGACAACACGCGGGAAATGTTCATGGGCCAGTGCCATCACCACATTGAAATGGTCTATAATCACTCACATTAATTTAATACAACACGGACACCAAAATACCTTTAGCTTATTAACGACTGTAACAACATGATGACTTAGTGGTAAGCACTGTCTGCTCACAGAAAGAAGGTCGCTGGTTTAAGCCTCAGCTGGGCCAGTTGGCGTTTCTGTGTGGAGTTTGCATGTTCTCCCCATGTTGTCGTGGGTTTCCTACGGGGGTTTCCCAGAACTGGGTTGCAACTGGAAGGGCATCCGCTGTGTATAACATTTGCTGAATAAATTGGTGGTTCATTCCTCTGTGGCAACCCCTATTGAATAAAGGGACTTTATTCATTATTTGACTTTAAATGTGGCCTATATAAAAAGTTGGCATGACTAAAGCTGCGTCCCAAATCGCATACTTATGCACTATTCTACGCCATTTTGTAGTATGAATAGTGTAAGTAGTGTGTTCACACTGAAAACTTAAATTACCCGGATGATGCACTCATTCAGCCGTTAAAATGAAGTGTGTAATGATGGACACTTCACGCACTCAACGAACGCAGGTTTGTTACGTAGCGTAAGGGGCGGAGCTATCGGACGCACATGTTAAATAACTATTTATTTTGGATGGTGAAAGCAAAATTCTCCTACGAGAGTGATTATAGCACCTCCCGATGGTGAATACGGCAGTACTTACGGCAGGTATTATTTGATAATTCGGTTGTTTATTTCACCGATTTGGCGACCGTCAAACGTCATTAGAGAAACGGTTTGAATTTCCGCTTAGTAAAAAAAACATTAGTGTGCCATTTGGGACAACACTACATACATGTACTATCCTGTTAAGTGTGTAAGTGCATAAGTACATAGTGCATGAGTGCATAGTGTATAGTGTGCCATTTGGGACGCAGCTTACGATTAATGCTTTACAAGTTGGTTATTTAATGTAGTATACATTAACCTCTCATATTTGGATTGGTTTTGGGGATTGGATTGGTTTAAACCGAAAATGTAATGGTCTTTGAGGGTCTCTATGGTCTTTTTTTCTTTTTTCTTTTCTATTGGTAGTAAGTTAAATCAACTAAGTCCTTATGGATAATGGCCTAAACACAAAACAAGATTAGGCTGCCAGGTATAACAAAACCAGACTGATTAACAATACCATTCAAAACACAGCCAAAACAAGACACTAGTACAAAAGTCTTGTCGTTGATTCCAGTTGTAAGAGCAACAAATAATAACTTTTGTTTTTTTAACTTCTAGCTGATCATTTAGAAAAGTGGCAGAAGGTCGATTGCATCCCAATCATCACCAATACTGCAGAAGACCAAATGGAACCCGCATGAACTCAAGTTTTTCACAGAAATCAGTCAAGTTTGGTGAAGAAAAAAAATCATGGTTTGGGGTTACATTCAGTAAGGGGGAAATGTGAGAGATCTGCAGAGTGCATGGCAACATCAACAGCCTGAGGTATCAAGACATTTGTGCTGCCCATTACATTACAAACCACAGGAGAGGGCAAATTCTCCAGCAGGATAGCGCTCCTTCTCGTATTTCAGCCTCCACATCAAAGCTCCTGAAAGCAGAGAATGTCAAAGTGCTCCAAGATTGGCCAGCCCAGTCACCAGACATGAACATTATTGAGCATGTCTGAGGTAAGATGAAGGAGGAGGCATTGAAGACGAATCTAAAGAATCTTGACGAACTCTGGGAGTCCTGCAAGAACGCTTTCTTTGCCATTCCAGATGACTTTATTAATAAGTGATTGGAGTCATTGCAGAGATGTGTGGATGCAGTCCTCCAAGCTCATGATGGAGTCAGACACAATATTCATTCTGTTTCCACTGCAGCATGACTTTATATTCTATACTGGACATTATTTCTGTTAAATGACAAGACTTTTGTCTCAGCAAAGTCAGACATTACTGTCCTTATTAAATAATTAAAAATCAAGGCATGATCATATTTTATTTTGGTAAAATAAGCGTAAACTAGAGGCCTTTGCCTTTTATATAAGCCACTTCTGATATCAAATGATCGCTAGACGTCAAGTTAGTATTTGTTCTTCCTAAAACTTGGATAGGCAACAAGACGTTTCTTAGGTAATGTATAATGATTCTATCAAATCTTCAAAATTCAACTTAAATACTAAATACTCACACAATAATACAGAATTTCAACGTGAAGGTCAGTAATCACAAACCATTTGTTTTCGTAATTGAGCTTAAATGTCATTCCATTTACAAAATGTATATTTTAGTACAGTTTTATCATTGTACAAATGTAAATAATCAACTAACAACAACACATTTCAGTACACTTATATGACTCGAACTTTTTTAAAAATACGCAGAAAAGCAGATTTTACTTACCCCAGATAGTTTCCTTTGGTATTTATGGTGATTTCTTTGTTATTACTGATGTTTTAAGCACCTTTCACGTTAAATGTTAATAAATTGTGCTTTTTATTAAAATATTGGTGTACATGTAGGCCTGTAATTTGTAATGAACAAACCCCGCGATGCTACACTATTAACCTTCTATGTAAATAGATTTACAAAATGTATGGAAGTATAATATAAATGTGTATAACCGTTGACAAATGAACCAGTTCCTCCATTTCACCAGCTGGCGCCTTTTCTTTACTCATGTCTGTATAAAGCGAAGAGAAATAATACAGGAAGTACAGCTAAGGACGTTCTTTCCGGCTCCGGTCTCTCAGCAAGAGTAAAGGTAGGCCGAAACAAGAGCCGAAAATCCGTTCAAAATCGTAATCATCATCTTACTTAATGTGCTATTTTGATCGGATTTAGGTTAAATAAACGCTTTACAATGAAAATAAGTCAATCTTGAGCACATTTGCTGACGATGAATCGTTTTTATCGGACAGGATTTGGGCGCGACAGAGCTTCATGAATAGCACCAAGTCACCATAGTAACAAAAATAATATTTTAATAAAATAGTACATGTTTGTTCTTGTACCTGAAAACAAAGAATTAAAATGACAAACCCGTTTTAAAATGTGTTATTAAAGTACAAACATCACTGGGGCTAGCATGCTATCACCTACGTCAGACTCGTGCAGTAGTTTAGCGCAGATAAATACCATGCGAATACCGTGTTTCTGTTTTTAAGATATGGTACTAATATGTAAACACCTTTATCAAGTATTATAATTTTACCCAATCGGTATTTCAGTAGTACTTCCTTGTAGGTAGGTGGCTGTAACATGGGTCAGTAATTGTATTTGATGGGGAAAGCTAGAACTACTATTATGTGTATATAACATTAATTGTGCCACAGATTAAGCAAAATAATAGTATTGTTTTCTGGTAAAACTTCGATATTTTTCACATATTGTGTTCATATCATATTGATAACTCTTCTTCTTTGGATTAAACTTTAGATAGTGCAAACATATAACGTTAAAATATTGTCCAACCATGCTAATAATTGTATTGCTAATTATTGTGTGTCTCTTTCTGTAGATGTTGATGCCCAAGAAGAACCGCATTGCTATCTATGAGCTCCTCTTTAAAGAGGGCGTCATGGTGGCCAAAAAAGATGTGCATCTCGCTAAACATCCAGAGCTCGCTGACAAGAACGTACCAAACCTTCACGTGATGAAGGCCATGCAGGTGAGCAAGTCCTTCTCACTGTCACTGATGTGGTACCATTTTCCCATATAGACTTCCATTCATATACATGCCAATGTGGCAGACTGGAAACGTAAGCTTGTGTGATAAGTTTCACATGGAACAATTGCTCGCTTTATTCATGGTTAATTATTTTGTTTCATCCCACCAATTTTATCAGGGCCATAGAAGAGAATTTCGCATGCTTAAACTCTAGCGCAGGGGTGTTCAAACTCTGTCCTGGAGGGCTGGTTTCCTGCATAGTTTAGCTCCAACTTTCTTCAACACGCCTTCCTGAAAGTTTTTTTGTATACCTAGAAAGAGCTTGATTAGCTGGTTCAGGTGTGTTTAATTCTGGTTGGAACTAAAATATGCAGGATACTGGCCCTCCAGAACTGAGTTTAGACACCCCTGCTCTAGTGTGATTACGGATTGAGGCACCGTTTACACTAATGCGCTTTCGTTTTAAAACTCATAAGTTTTGCTATGGTTATGCCATCCGTCCACACTACGCTGGAGTTTTCGAGCGCTGAAAACGCTGGAGAGGCCGTTTTCATTCTAAAACGCTGTTGCTCCGTCTCAGTGTGGATGGAGAAAAACGGAGACATCTGAAAACGGAGGCGGGGCTGCAGACATTCGCCTCTCTGATTGGGGCTTTTCCTCAATATTAAGTAGCCTACACACACAGTTCAGTCTCGCATCCTCTCCCTGTAAGTTCAGACTTCGCAAGTTTGATATGGAAAACAGACCCTCAAGGACATGTCCGGTAAATCTTCAAAGGGAACAGTGTACTGTATAACCTTATTCACGTCATCCTGGCTATGTTGTTTCACTTTCTCAACAATAAAATAATAACATGATTCAAGGAACTGCCTTTTTTCATTTTGATTTTAACAACTTCACAGACAGCAGAAATGCTGAGGCGTCGTGCTGCATCTTCACTGTATGCATATTTATAATAAAACAGAGCCTATATAACATCACTGCCTCCTTTCATTTTCATTAAAAATACGAAACGTATCCTCTGCTTCGCTGAATGTCAGTTTTAATAATCAATAATAGCCATTATGAAAGTATAACACACAATAAGTTTATACATTATAGGAAATAAAGGCAAGTGATCAGTCAATATACAGAATGTACGTGGTTCCATTAATTATTAACTTATCTTTGCGCACAGCTAAAACACGTTAACTGTGAACAAGTAATCGGTTCAAAAGACCAAAGTCGGGGAATATGTCGTTAAATATAGACAATAAAATTAATTAAAGATCACGTTTAGCAAATATAGTGAGATTAGATCCAGCGGGAGATGCTTGATGAGCAGTCCGACCAGCACAGCTCTCATCTGAGTAGAAATGCTGCAGAGCTTGCCCGAGAATGTGTGTGTGGTCAAGCGATGTGCGTTTTGGTGTGGATGGAGAGCAGTTCAGAAACGTTAGATAAAATGCTAGTGTGGACGCGGATCGTTTTCATTCTAAAACGCCGTTTTTAAACTAAAACGCACTAGTGTAAACGGGGCCTGAGTTCTCAAATTTCAGGATATTGGACATGGAATGAGCTTGAGTTTAAAGTTAACTAAGCTGTAGGAATCCTGTGATAGCATCATTGGGTCTCTTTGCTAAAGCTGTCGGTTAAAGACAGCTTAAAGGCTGATAGTTTTACATTTTCAAGTGCTCAATGTAAATCACCAAAAGCCTGGGTGGTGTTGATTTTCTACATTTTTTTTTTTTTGTCTGCTTTTTTGTCGTTGACACTTGTTGCATTTTATAAACCTCCAAGGATCAGTTTTACCAAAAAAAAAAAAACATCTTCAATGTTCTATTGTAGAAAAAAATGACATGAGGATTATTAAATCAACAGCATATTTTCATTGAGTCCACCAAGCTCCCAAGGTACTCAGATGTGGAAAAAATATAAAAAAATCTTTATTTACATAGCTAATCCTTAAAAAACGTGTTGTTTTTGGCCAAACGCATCAGTTTTTAAGTATAAGCCGTGTGAATAAAGGCTTTTTAATATTTATTTAACATTTTTCGAGTGCCTTGGACAATTTTTTTGCTGTTTATTCTGTTAAATCTCTTACCCAAAGAGCACCAACACATTTAAGCTACCCCTGAGCACTTTTTGATTGGCTTTGGATCGATGTGAATTTTTCAAATGTTTTCCTCCGCAGTCTCTGAAGTCATGTGGGTACGTCAAAGAGCAGTTTGCTTGGCGCCATTTCTACTGGTATCTGACCAATGAGGGCATCCAGTACCTGCGAGACTTCCTCCACCTGCCTCCAGAGATCGTGCCCGCAACCCTCCGCCGCCAGACCCGCCCAGAGACCGCCAGACCTCGTCCCAAGGGTGAGACAATCATTTCTTCCTTTAAGAAAATGTAACTTTCAGAAATCAACCACAATGTTTCAAAGCCGTGCATAATTATAATTTTATTTTGATAAGTATGTTTTTTGGAAAAATACACATTATGTAGAAATGCAAAGAATGTCAGCATATTCAGTTTTTTTTAAGCAAATTAGCAGTTAGCAAAAAAAAAAAAAAAACTAACCAACCGTCTATCCATACATGGTATAATTGTCACAATTTTCACAAACATTTCTCATATTGATTTTACATAAAGATACAGTTGCAATGGTTGATGGTAATAATAAGAAATGATAAATAATGTCCAGAAATGATGCATAAATAAAAATATGACAAACATTAAATTTAAACTAACATAAAATAAGAGAATGTAAAAACCCATGCTTAATCATAGTTGAATATCAACATCTTGTGCGTTTAATAACATGCTATTTTCATGCATGATCAGAAATGGTAGTTTATATAATCTGCACTACCTTTTTTTTTTTACTGATAAGTAACTGTGAAATGCAACTTTTGGAGTGTAACCTATAAATGGTTGCGTTAGAACAGTGTAAATCATAATTCACTGGGGTAGGGCTGACCAATATATTGTTTCAGCATCGTATCACAATTTGTGCATCTGCAATAGTCGCATCGCAGGATCTTCAGTGTTGAGTTGTGACAAGTTAATTATAATGTATAGAAAGTTAAATTATAATGGAGTAAAAAATTTATCATCAGCATGCTTTTTTTTTTTTTTTTTTTTTTTTAAGAGATAGTTCACCTAAAAAATGTTTGAATTTCTTAATCTTGAACACAAAAAGATATTATAATAACTCGTAAAGGTTTGAAACAAGTGAAGGGTGAGTAAATACGAAGTACATTTTCATTTTTTGGGTGAACTGTCCCTTTAAGGCCTGTGACTGTGTAAACATTATAACATTTCTGAGTTTAAAGCAGGGATGTCAAACTCAATTTCTAGAGGGCCACAGCCCTGCACAGTTAACAGACCTGATCAAACTAATTGAGTCCTTCAGGCTTATTTGAAACTTACAGGTAAGTGTGTTTGAGCAGGGTTGAAACTAAACTGCAGGGCTGCGGCCCTCCAAGAATTGAGTTTGACACCCCTGGTTTAAAGCATCTGACCACAAGAAATTTTATTGTTTGTAACTTTATTTATACATTTTTTACTTTATTTATAGAAGTTTTTATAAAATATAACGCCCAATAGTGATCATGTGTGTATATATGTTAACAAAATTATCTCTGTGTTATTACCTGATACTAACTAGAACGTGCACCAGAACACTAGCAAACAATACAGCAATTATACAGCACCATCAAAAATAATTGCAGACAGACTAATGGAGTAAGAAACAAAACAGAATGACATGTTAAAAGGAAGGAGAGAGAGAAAAGAAATAACCAAAAAAAAAAAAAAATCTCAGAGATATTATTAACCTATACATCTAAGGAAGGAGCCCCAAATTTTATCATACAACTTTTGTTTTCCAATTCTAGAGAAACTAAACCTTTTCAGCTTGAGGGCAGAAACCATTTCAGCTAACCATTTTTAAAAAATTTGGAGATGTTGTGAATTTACACTCTATCAGAATAACTCTCTTGGCCTGCACCATGCCAAACATAAGGGAGAGTTGTTGATGTTTAGGCCAAGTTAGAGCCTGGTCTGAACATCCAAACCGTGCCATTTCCATATCAATTTTAATGTCCATTTCAAAAGCTTGGGAATAAAGTCCAAAGATACTTTTCCAAAATTCAGATACTTCTGGACAGGTTTTTGTAACTTTTAAAAAAGATTATTACATGTATATACAATAAAGACTATGCAGTGTTGATTGTTCACTATCTGTACCTAAATACTGTTAAACTCAACAGAAAACTATAATTCGCTTATCTTTGCCATATTTTATTTATCTTTGCTTGTAAGTTATTTGTTACATATTATTCGAGATGTAATCCCCTACAAAATCACCCAAATCAATCTAACATGAAGAGTTCAGATGCAAAAACCTCTAAAAGTTTTTAAAATTTAAAATTTCTGTTTGAAATTTCTTTGAGAATTTTTATCAAGCTCTTGTGTGTGGGTTCATTAAGTTCAAGTTTATGGCAAAGAATACACTCTTTTAAAGGTCTTTAAAATAAAATGGCACCACATAAACAATGGAGTCTGAGAAAAATGCTAATTTTCCATGGAAATTTTTTTTTGCATCTGAACTCTTCTTTCCAAGTAAAGCTAAATTCACATCGCAATGTAGATCGCAGAAATACAAAATATTGCAATGTCAGATTTTTCCAACATAGTGCAGCCCAACACTGGGGTCTGATTTATAAATGTGTCTTGCATGCGAAATGGGTGGGGAAAAAAGCAAGCTTGCTGGGAGTGTGCGCAGTTGTAAGTAAACCCAATCATATTTAACCTAAAAATTGATCAAATTAAACTACTTTAAATCATCAAATGAACCATAATCATGCATTAATTCAGATTTATACTGATGTACGTTCACTTTTAGGAAGGTTTTCTTGCAAAAAGTCTAGTTTAGAAACCTAAACTTTTTTTTTTTTAATATATAAAATCATAAATGTATGCTTATTCAGGCATACGGGTATGATAAAAAAAACAAAGAACAATAGAGGAAACATTTTGCCTTTTTTTTTTTTATTAGTCTAAGCCTCATCTTAAGTGGTAATGTTATTGTATCGTTTGTAATGCATAACTCTGAAGGTATATTACATGTGTTATAAGTGTTAATGTGGTGTTTTCAGGTCTTGAGGGTGAGAGACCGGCTCGTCTGGCCCGTGGCGAGGGAGACAGAGACGCTTACAGACGGTCTGCAGCTCAGCGTACGTACACAATACATACTGTATGCTGCACCAGCATGTTTACCTTTTGCCTTTCTCATGCAGCATTATGTTAAACACAACCCTTTATTCAACAGCCGGTGCAGACAAGAAGGCTGAGGCTGGTGCAGGTGCCGCCACAGAGTTCCAGTTTGTAAGTACAATTCAGAATGAGTATATTTAAAGGGGCAGTTCACACACAAATAAGAATTGCCGTTTGTTTATTCATCCTCTACTTGTTGCAAACCTGTTTGAGTTTCTTCTGTTGAACACAAAGGAAGATATTTTGAAGAATGTTCAGTCATTGACTTTCATAGTATGTTTTGGTATTGCTAATGAAGTCAATGGCTTAATGAACCTTCTTCAGCATATCTTCCTGTGTGTTCAACAGAAATTTTAGAACATTTAAGTGCAGTTAATAGTGAGGAATTAATAATTTTTGGGTGAACTATACTTTTATTGAAGCTGTGATGCTAATGTTGTTTGCTTTTTCTTTTCTTTTTCTTTTCTTTCAGAGAGGTGGCTTTGGCCGTGGCCGAGGACAGCAGCCACAGTGATTTTCCACATGATCTGTACAATAAAGGTTTAAAAGTATTTCTGTGTTAGATGTATTTATTATAATGGTGGCAGGTAATGTACGACAGAACTTCTTAATATATTAATTAGCTGAAGATTCACAGTATTATGCTTTTACAGTAAGTGATTTACAGAATTTGCAGCCTCAATTACGCACTTTCACTTTATTTGATCAAATTTCATTCATTCAGCTTAGTCTCTTTTTTCAGAGGTCACCACAGTGGAATGATCCACCAACTATTTCAGCATATATTTTATGCAGTGGATGCCCTTCCTACCATAATCCAATATTGGGATCATTCACACCCATACACTACAGACAATTTAGGCCCCGTTTACACCAGTGCGTTTTAGTTTGAAAACGACGTTTTGGATCAAAAACAATCCGCGTCCACACTAGCGTTTCTGAACATGTCTCCGTCCACACTACGCCACCAAAAACGTATATCACGTGACCATTCGCACACTCTGGGCATGCGCGTTCTAGCGAATATATGCCGCTGCTGTAGTAAAAAAAGAGTTTAACTGCACAATGGCGCCTAAAACAGACAATAGTGCAAACAGCGCTCCCATTTTTGTGTCCATGATGTTGTTTACAGTGAAGGCTGGTCTGTTGTCTTCCGGTAGCGTTTAAGCCATGTGTTATAGTCATGTGATACGGGCTTGACAATTAAGGGAAGGATACGCAATGACACAAAAGCTCCAATCAGCTAATGAACCTCGGCAGCCCCGCCTCTGTTTTCAGATGTCTCCGTTTTCCTTCATCCACACTGAGATGGAGCAGCAGCGCTTCAGAATGAAAACGGCCTCTTCAGCTTTTCCAAAACGCTTTTTTTTTTTTTTTTTTTTTGGCGCTCAAAAACCATGGCTTAGTGTGGACGGATGGCGTAACCGTATTAAAACTTATGCGTTTTCAAACTAAAACGTATTAGTGTAAACAGGGCCTTGGTTTCTTCAATTTCGAAAACCAGAGCACCCGGAGGAAATCCACACACACGGGGAGAACAAAATCAAATTTGTCCATGCTGATCAGTCTCGAAGTTAATTTTAGATGTCAGTTTTAAAAATTGTTCAATTAAATAACCAAAAACCTCACCAGTTTGACTAGAATGAGTGCCATAAAACTTGTTTCAAGTAAATTTAATAATGAAATCTATTCATTTAAAGTTAAAGGTCTCATGAAGTTCATTAAAATGTGTGTTTTTATTAGATGTTTGACGTAATCTCAATCGAAACGCTGAGAAAGTGGAGGGCAGAGCAGCTACTGCCTTTGGGATAAGGTGGAACAGGAGATTCACATCATAGATGTGCAGCCAACAAATCTAAGCAACTGAGATGCTATCATGTCAATATGGAGCAACATCTCTGAGGAATATTTCCAGTACCTTCTTAAATCTATCCCGCAAAGGATTAAGGTAGTTCTGAAGGCAAAAGGAGGGGTCCAACCTGGTATTAGTAAGGTGTTCCTAATAAAGTGGCCGCTGAGAATAAATCCCAAAAATTCTGCATGCAGGACAATTACAAGGAAACTTCTGTTTGGGGTTTTGAAAGGAAAAAAAAATACTGAAACCTTGAGGTGAAATACTGGTGTTTATTAGTTGGCACATTTATATTACATTCTCATACTGGTTGATTTCACAATCTCAAAATGAAAGAGCAAAATATTCCAGTGAAAAGTACAGCTGTGAGACGAAAACATCACAGCGTTTGTCGTATTTCATTCCAGAAACCCATTAAAACCAATTACAACACGTGTACAAGGATGAACGGTTTTAAAACGCGGCCAAATAAAACGTGATCCACTACAGTTTACATTCAGAGTCACAAGCAGGGCGAACTTTAAGGTGCTTTTTGCAAGATGTCCATCAAGGATATGGGTATTTCACATCTTTTTATATAAATCAAATGCAGCAGGTTTGATTTCACATCCTTGGTTTTTGTTTTCCGTAGTATGACTGTGCTTCGAGAATCATTCACAACAATGCTGTTGGTTACATCAGCGATTGCCAAGCCTGTTCCTGAAGGCACACCAAGAGTATATTGGGTGTCTCTCTTATCTGACCCATACATTTCAATGGTTTAATTAGGAAGAGGTTGAAAACTGTTGGTGTGCCTTCAGGAACAGGCTTGGGAAACACTGGGTTACATAACCACATCAGTGCAGCCATGTAATAGTTCATATGCTGCTGCTGTGCCATTGTAAAATAAAGAATACATCAGTATGGCCGTCATCACATATCAGTCAAGAAAACGATTCAGATTAGCGATTACATGCTACACTAAAAGTGAAAGAGAGACTTGCAATCAGATCGATGACATTAGTGTTGATAGGTGTTAATCAAAGGCATGTAAACATAAATCACCAATGAACTTGATCTCGAGTTCATCACTTCTCTGCAGTCAGACTAACCATGAAAAGCATCACAAGCATACTTTATAAAGATCTTAAATGCACTTAAATCTCCCAGAGGAGCAACAAAGAGTCGAGTCTTGAGGAAATATAACAGCCGATCTCACATGTACCATAGCTATACGTTGAATTGAACCATTCGCCTTTGATCTGTACAAGACACCAATACATCTGGCTAACTACAGTGGCTCAGGATTCACAGTAATGCGCCAAACGCTGCTTTCAGAGCGTGCAGTTCGGCTTCCAAGATGTATCAGACATTTCTTTAGGGGAAACGTTTCAGAAATGTATGCTAAAACCAAATCTGTGCTTGATCTA
The DNA here is from genome assembly GCF_052040795.2 of Danio rerio. NCBI lineage: Eukaryota > Metazoa > Chordata > Actinopteri > Cypriniformes > Danionidae > Danio > Danio rerio. Next base: position 56,170,283 of record NC_141026.1, on the reverse strand, counting down.
AATCTTCCAACGTCCAGGGATAATAGATGGTTAAACAAGCAAATACAGTCCAAAGTGAAGGCCTTGATTATGAGAATATGAATGGGCAAGTCTGAGAAAACAAGGGCTTACAAAAGATTCAGATTACCATTAAAACGTGATATGAAAACTGCAAGTTTTGTGGACATTTCGTTAAACAAAAACCTAATAATATGGTATATAAACATCTTTAAGTGTTATTAAAGCGCCAATATGGCATTAACAAAATGTAAACATCAGCTAATGGCTAAAAACGAGCATGGAATCCATTTTACTTTCTTAATGCGATGACTTTTCTGTATATCGCTCAAGAAAATGGCTGTGATTTTTGTATGGAATAACATGGACTGAAATTATCCATGGTCAATAATTAATTAAACGCATTAAGAAGGTAAAAAAAAAGTCAATTTTGATCTTGGTTTTTTATGAGGATTAGTAAAAACCTCCATGTTAAATTCGAAGCAAGCCTTCTAGTTTGTGATTTCATGGCCCACCCTATATGCTGTGGCACTTAAAAAGACGGTTCACCCAAAATTGACAATTCAGACATTGTTTATTCATCCTCCACTTGTTCCAAACCTGAGTTTCTTCTGTTGAACACAAAGGAAGATATATTGAAGAATGTTTGGGGGGGAAATTCAGCTATTGACTTCCATTTAAACTTATTTGGACTCCTACTAAGGATGTCAATGGTTTCCAAAATTCTTCAGAATATTTATATTTGTGTTCAACAGAAAAAAATAGGTTGAAAGAAAGTTTGGAAGCACTTGTGAGTATTATCCAAGAGTGAAAAATTGTTGTTAATGTACTCAACCTTCAAGACATCCAAAATGTACACTCCAACAAAAAAAAAAAAAAAGGTTTTTGTTGCTTTTTGGGGAACAACTTAACAGTTTTATGTTCGATTGACATGCTTCCGTGAAAACAATCGTCACCTAATTTGTTTTGTGTTGGGACAACATTAGGGATTGTGTGGAACCCAGCATTTTTTACAGTTTAGGTGGCTTTTTCTTCAGTCAAATATTCATTGTCCTTCGGCTTAGTTCCTTATTTATTTAGGTTATTTATTTTAAGTTACTTAATTTATTTAGTTTATATATATATATAATTTAGTTTATTCAATTCACCCATAGCACGTGTCTTTGGACTGTGGTGGAAACCCACGCCAACACGAGGAGAAGATGCAAACTCCATATAGAAATGCCAACAGGACTAGCTAGGACTCAAACCTGTGACCTTCTTGCTGTGAGGCGACAGTGCTAACCACTGGGCCACAATCTTTTCTATTTATTTGAAAGTCAACAGCACTTAAATTAAAATGAATAAATAAATGAAGAAGCGAAACTAAATGAATACTCAGGGCTCCTGACAGTACATTATGGGCTTTTGTTCTTACATTCACAAGTCGTTAAGATACTAGAATTAGCCACTGTAATAATTTAGTTTAGCTTGTATTACATTAGTTTGTTTTTGACTCTCTAATAACTCATTTTCACTGAGCAGTTCAGCAACACAAGCATTAATTTCGGTTTCGACTACAGAAATGGCACTCACCACTTTTATTTTTGTAAAGGTACAGTAATGATGTGGTAAATACACTTATGAAAGGGTCCCAAAAAATAATAAAGCTAGACTCCACTGAACGCCATCCACTTGTTAAGTATGACGTCACGCAAAGCGGCTTCTGGGTCCAAGCGCTCTAGAAGACTGTATGGGGAGACTCAACAAATGGTAATAAGAAATGTTTAAAAAGCGACGTAATATTTTCGAAAATCACGATGACAATATATATTTATTTAATGCCTACAAATGCGTATGAGTAATTGTCATCACAGGACAGTGAGGGTGAGGTGGCAAGTCATGCACCAAGTGACCTGCATTTTGGCAATATTTCCGAGCGAACGAGAAGGGAGACGTAATAAATAAGAAATAGAGGTCTGCATTCCTGCTGCTGTACCGAGGGAGTCGACTAGATTTCTTGCGGTGCGAGAATAAATTTCTGAATAAAGCAGAAGCGGTCGGTAACTATGGTGTAATTTGAAAGGGAGCAGGCGCGCGGACTAGCAATATAATAATAATAATAATATCGCTCCCGAGCGAGCGCACATTCGCGTGTGTATGAAAGAACGTCCTGTGCAGATCTCTAATACAAACAAGACAAACAGGTGACCGCAAACCTAAGGTCGCATATACGGTATTCAGTTTCAAAATGGTTTAGACACAAGCCAACAGTTTGGTGATGCTGTCTGAGCCTTGTGTCAAAAATGTTTTTATGATGCACGATAATACCGGATACCGGGGCAAAATAGGGAGGAGGTTAGACGGTAGCGAAATTTGGATACCGCCTAAGCCTAATATATTTATATATATATATATTTCAACCTAATATCCAATGGCCAGAAAGTGATTCATTTTTTATAAATTGTTAAAATATTGATGTCTGTGATGCAGCAGAGACTGTTGTGTACACCATGTTTTTATATAAAATTCACTTTAATGTGCCTAAAAAGTGGTCATAAACAAATATTTTCTCAATTCAAACGACTAGACCAGGAAACAGTATTCCATACGTCACGACTTAGACGGATTAATTTACAGATCATCATCATTTGCACAACACAGGAAGCTCCATTTTTAAATACACGGCCAAAATACGACACCAATAAAACAATGACGGCATGCAGAAATCAGGAACAGGATCTGCTGCATGTCCTCCATTGTTGTTTATGGTATCGATCATATCATATCGCATCTATAAACGCATATAAATTGTAATATGTGTAGCTTCCTCACAATTTGCACGTAGTTGCTTTGCATCTAAAAAATAATAGACAATGTGAACGGACTGTATGGCTTTCTACTTTGAGCGAGAATGGCGTGGATTGTAACTTTCGTGCGTAAACAATGCCTACAAAGTAGCGGTACGGTTTTATGTGACTACTATACCGCTCAGTTGAAATGAGGTAAAAATGTCAGTTGAGCATTGACTTGCATTATATAAATCACCAGAGTTTTAGCTACAAACCTTTAACAGGCACCTAGTAAAGGCCACCTAGTTGATCTTTTGTCCATAGGATTATCATTATTATTTTAATAGCTTATTACTATATTTCATAATCGAGTCGTGTCAGTATTTTATTCAATACAAGATGTAGGCCAAAAAAATTATTTTCAAGGAATGCACCTTAAAGGGTTAATGCTCAACTGAAGCAAAAATAAGTCACCTATATCTTAGATAGCATGAGTGTGAGTACATTTGTTAAAAAACACCATTTTTGGGTGAACTTTCCTTTTAAAGCAACGGCTTCCAAACTGTCCTGCAGAGTTTAGCTCCAACTTTACTAAACACGCCAACCTGGAAGCTTCTAGTACGACTAATAAGACTTTTAATTAGCTGAGCAGATGAGTTTAACTGGAGTCGGAACTAAACATTCAGGACAGGGTTTGACTCCTGCTTTATAGTCTACATCAGTGGTCACCAAACTGGTTCCTGGAGGGCTGGTGTCCTGCAGATTTTAGCTCCAACCCTAATCAAACACACCTGAACAAGCTAATCAAGCTCTTACTTGGTATACTTGAAACATCCAGGCAGGTGTGTAGAGGCAAGTTAGAGCTAAACCCTGCAGGGACACCGGCCCTCCAGGACCAGGATTGGTGACCCCTGGTCTACATGGTTACAACAACCGATTTTCCTTCATTGAAATGTACTGCCTAGCAGACCCATTTGAAAGTGTTCGGATCATGAAATTAAAGACTATTTAAAACTATAATGTGTTTGCTGTTAAATATGATGTGCTGAAAAAACTATTGAAGTGCAGTAAAAAGTAAATCAGATCAGTTTGATTTACAGGTGAATCAATTCTGTTTAAAAAAGTGCAGTTCAACCAATTCCGTCGCAATTAAATTGTGCTAGTGGCTTAAAAGTTTGTAATGTTAAATACAAAAAAAACCCCACACATTAAAAATAAAGGGATCTGGATTAAAAGGTGTGCGCTTGTAGAATTACGCTCCAGTCTAATCAGGTACTAGAATAAATTAAAGATGCTTTTTGGAGGCCCATATGTTATTTACAAGATGACCAGAAACTAGAGAAGAAGAAAAAAAACGGGCAAGTTCAGAGCAACGATTTAACACGAAGTACAGGTTAAACATTCATCGCATCACACAACCTCATCATAACACAAATAAATACCAGTGTTCATGCAAAACGATCACAGTTCCACCATTCAGACATTTCCTCTCACAACCCGCAGAAAGAGAACCAACGAAAAACGCGTTCACACACACGCACGCACGCACGCAGTATGGCAAGCCGTTTTGACATTTAATCAATAACCCCTACTAGTATCTATTTAAAAAAGTAGTGCTTATTTTTTAGATGCTAGTCTCTTTTCCATTAAGTACTGGTACTTATTCATTAGATACTAGTGCTTATTCGTTAGATGCCTATTCTTTAGATCAGTGGTTCTCAAACTGTGGTACCTGTACCACAAGTGGTAAGTTGGCTTCCTTCTAGTGGTATGCGGAGGAATATGTCATATGTACATGCTACATATTTTTCAAAAATTATCAAAAATGATTTATATATTAATGTGATGACATATAGCCTATATTTATGAGGTCCAAGCAACATCCCCAGGTTTTGATGAATAGGCTACTATATGTTAATACTTTACATTTAAGTACAGGAGTTATTTTTAACTTTTTTTTTTAGGAACAGTAATCTACCATTTTTAACTTTTAAAAGCTCATTTCAATATAAACATTGACGTTTTATTGTTTGTTTGTTTTTTACATATAAGCACAGTACAGAGTTAATGTTCAAAGTATTTATAATGTTTAAAGTGGCTGATAATAATAAATATTCTTATTATTAGGAATTAATCTACCATGTTTTTGAACTGTACAGAGCTGTAGCTTCTTTACTGGGCCTACTATGTTACTATATTTCAATACTACTCATTATGGTGAGTTTCTTACTTGTTTGTTTATTTATTTATTTGTTTATTTGGCAGGGACAGTGTACATTAATTAGCATTTCTGCAAATGCACCAGAATTAGCAAGAAGGCTATTTTTCATCTGTTGTCCCTGGACAACATAAAAAGCAATACAAAAATTATACAATCGATCAAGCAGTTAAGAAGCACTAAAATAGACATGGTTATGTAGATCTTAATAACAAGAGAGACTACTTTTTTTCTGAGGTGGTCCTTGGTGAAAAAAGTTTGAGATCCACTGCTTTACTAATACTAGTGCCTATTCATTAAATACTCGTGTTTATTCTTTAGATACTAGTGCTTTATGAAAATATACTAGTGCTTACTCATTAGACACTGTTTTTTATTAGATACTAGTACTCATAGAGAAGATATTAGTACGTATTTTTTACTACTCACTACTTATACATTATGTACTAGTACTTATTAAATAGATACTAGTAATTAGTAACTATTCTGCTGTTACTAGTAACAAATTAAAAAAATTTCCATTGATTTCTATGGGATCTGTCATTGAGATATCAAATATTTAGTTTTGACTAGTGTATTCCAGCTGGGGCTAGTACATATTTTAATGTACTAGTAGTTATTCATTAGTACTAGTATTTATTTGACACTAGTATCTTTTATAACTATTACTAGTAACAATTCTTATTTTACTAGTCAGTTTTGCTTTGTTGCTAGTCCAAATGAAAGAGTTCAACTAAACATTTTACTAGTAAAATAAACTACCATTTACTAGTAACATTTCAAACAAATACTAGTATTTAATAAATGTGTACCTAGTACCTTTTAAATAAGTTGTAGTATCTATTTCATAAGTACTAATACCTAATGATTAACTACTAGTACATAAAAAGATGTACTATTTCCAGCTGGAATACACAAGTCAAAACGGAATAGTTGATATCTCAACGACAGATCCCATAAAAATCAATGGAAAAAATGTAACTTTGTTACTAGTAACAACAGAATAGTAACTAGTCAGTATTAAAATAAGCACAAGTATCTAATAAATAAGCACTAGTATCTAATAAACAAGCACTAGTATCTAATAAATAAGCACTAGTATCTAATAAATAAGCACTAGTATCTATTTAATAAGTACTAGTAAAAATGAATAAGTACTAGTACCTACTAAATAGATACTAGTAACTAATAAGTAATAGTATCTATTGAAGAAGTACTAGTATCTAATACATAAACACTAGTATCTATTTAATATGTACTAGTAAAAATGAATAAGTACTAGTACCTACTAAATAGATACTAGAAACTAATAAGTAATAGTATCTATTGAAGAAGTACTAGTATCTAATAAATAAACACTAGTTTCTATTTAATATGTACTAGTAAAAATGAATAAGTACTAGTACCTACTAAATAGATACTAGTAACTAATAAGTAATAGTATCTATTGAAGAAGTACTAGTATCTAATACACAAGTACTAGTATCTATTTAATAGGTACTAGTATCTAACAAATGAGAACTACTACCTAAAGAATAGACACTAGTATCTAGCAAATACGCACTAGTATCTAATAAATAAGTACTGGTCCTTGGTGGAAAATATACTAGTATCTAAAAAATAAGAACTAGTAACTTGAAAACAGATAGTACTACGGGTTATTGATTAAATGTTAAAATGTGGCTCGCCATACACGCAGAGGAAATCGAATGTGTAAAAATACTGAAAGCCACATGCTGACGCACCATGTGTATGTTTTATACCTCACAACAGTAAAAAGTAGTTCTTGCATTCGTTTAATCTCACACATGAGCCGCAGAGCGGGCACTAAAAGGGACGAAAGAGGGTCTTCATGCAACAGTCCGCATGAAAGGAGAATTTAAACATGGAGGAAAAAAAAGCGCAGAAGTATCACATTTACAAAACGCATCGAATATTCCACCGACTCTTGATGTCTGGGCCACCTTCTTGGCGCTCAAAAGGCCTTGGCAAACCATTGTGTCTATTTCTTTTTGTTTGATTTTTTTTGTGAGAAAGAAAAATAATAAGAATGGAGCAATGAAAGTAAGAGCAAGAGTGGTGGAAGCATCCGGAGTGTCTGTGTTTTGCGTTAGTTATCTCATATCAGAGACGGAGCTCTGATTAATGCTGTAGGTGGGTGACAGGTCTCCTCCGCCTATCGTGGCCACCAGGGGCGTCCCGTTACTGTTCAGACAGCCTTCCTGTAGAGCCGTGAAGTAAGAGGCCTGTACTGGTTTGTGACACTGCAACACTTGTATGGCATCGTCAATTTTGAACCATTCCCTTTTTCTCCCTGTCAAAACATTAACACACACACACACACACACACACACACACACACACACACACACACACACACACACACACACACAAGTTGCTAAGACTTTTATTTCAGTACGTTGATGAACTTCCTACAGAAATGGAATATTAAATAGGGGGCGTGGCTTTCTTTTCTGCACATCATTCACTTGTAGCAAACTAACGGTAAGAGAACGGCGCAAATTACAGGGGGGGTTGACTGATCAGTTACTAAATATCCATGGAAAAACTGAAAATGTATACCTTTTATTTTTAAATTAGATGTAATTTAAATACATTCATAAATTAGATTCACTGAAGCATGTATTACCAAACTACTACTGAAAAAGTTGACCCCCCCCTCCCACACACACACACACACGATTATCAATGTATAATTCGCAAACTGGGTAAGAGGGGAGTGGTTAATTATACTGCTATGCAGTTGCTATGGAGGCCGGATATCAACAGAGAAGGACCGCCACTGCAAATGCAGAAGCAAATAATGCAACAATATCACACAGGAATTCTTAATTTTTTGATTTAGTGGCTAATTCAAATGAATTTGTACAATCTCATTCGTACAATTTAGTCTGATTTTCTTATCCCCCAATGACGGTTGGGTTAGTGGTGGGGTTTGGTGATATGCCTCCTTTTAAAATATTTGTACATTTTCATACGACTACTAATTAGTCATTAAACTAACAAAATGTAAAAAAAAAAAAATTTTTTTCGTGAGATCAGGCTGAAAACGTTTTTCAGTCATTTAACTTGCAAAGAATAATTGTTCACCTAAAGAATAGCAATGTGCGCTAGCAAAACAAACATTGTAAATTTTGATTTCACACATTATAAAGCCAATAAGTTGGCATTAGCAAATGCAGTAACATTGTGCACTCACCAGTCACTTTATTAGGTAGGTACTCCCACTCAATTGCTTGTTACAACAAATTTAGAATCAGCCAATCACATCGCAGCTACTCTATGCATTTAGGGTTAAAACAAAGCATTACAATATGAAAGATTTTAGGCGCAATGATATTACGTAGTGCCTGAAAATAGTCCCCAGCCAGGTAACAGCACTGCATAATAGCCTTGTGCCTGCTGCAGCTATGGTACAGCAGCAAAGTTCCTTGATTATTACGTCGGAATGAGAGTATAGTTCTTGCCATATTGACCTATATAATAGCCACCTTTCTTTTTTATCAGTCTTAGTACATGATGTAACTACAGAAGAGTCAAAGAAGAGTTAAACGGGCATCTAATTAGGATAATGGGTGACGCACATATTATTGTTACCCATTCTTAGTAGAAAAGGAGCCAAGCAACAATGCTCAAAAAGTTGCCCTGTGAATCATCAGCATGATGTTTACCCCTTAACTGACTGGTATTTGGTAAAACTAGTCTGTAAGATCAAGACTTAACATGGTGGCTAATGCAGAGTTCAGACTGCATGATTTTCAAAGTAATCGTGTCACAGATGTTTTCACACAGCATGACTATCTGGGCTGGCATTTTGTCGCTGCTTTGTTTACAAGTGTTTACATTTTGCAACTTTGTCCAAACTACGTTTCACAACCAAACACACGTAGTATTATTTTGTTATTAACTACATTACGAGAAACAAGCCTTCAATGGGGTAGAAAATGTACATTTTTACTTGACGGGAGTTAGCAATTCTTCTTCAAGTTTTTTTTTTTTTGACCCGGTTGTGATATTGCTCAGATCACAACGTTGTTGCCAAATTTACACTAGTATTTCCCTGATTTCTTGGGTCCAAATAAACTGAAAATGTTTTTAACTTCTCCCACAATCTCCCGCTGGCCTGCAGATACCCATACTAGTGGATGCTGCTCTCTCATTGGCTGTGGGTGATCGCTGATTTTATTTTCAGTCAAAACTCATTTCACACAGCATGATTTGAATCGCAGACAGCTCCTGATATTTAGCAAGGCAAATAGCTGACTGTATTTGATAGTTCACACTGTGTGATTGCTATTCGCATGAACAAGCACCGGTTTGCCTATGATATCATGCAGTTGTCGACGATTTCTCAAACCTGTCGGCGAGTCAAAATCGGGGCTAAAATCAAGCAGTCTGAACTCGGCACAAGTTTACAGAACAGACCCCAAATCTCAATCCAAAAGAGCACTTTTGGAATGTGCTGGAATGGGAAACTCACATCACGCATGTTCAGCCAACAAATTATGTCAAAATAAAGCAAAATCCCCTTGCTGAATCTAGGCCACAAAAATTAGGGTGGTTTTAAAAGAAAAATATGGTCCAACTTGGTGCTAGCAAGGAGTACCTAATAAAATGACCAGTGAGTGTACATTCAAACAGGAAACTGGTGTTTTGAATTCTAATATTTCATAATATTTATATTTTAAAAATGTAAATAAAAATTAATCTTACCAAATCCTAACCCGGAGGACTTACCAATGTTCACCGAATCCTCCCAATCTTCCAGAACTTCGGTTACGATGAGAACGTACACATACGTTCTGTGTTTCCTATCTCGATTCTGAGAATAAATCAATATTTAAATCCCTTTACAATTACATTTTACAAGCTTTAATACAAAAACCTTGCTTTCAAATCCTACTTACCTCAAATATTCCTACTAGTCTTCCTAAAGTGCCCTTGACTCCAGCCTATAAAACAATGAACAGATAAAACTGAAACAACAGGATTCATTATGTGGTCAGGGGTTTTCAGTGCAGAACCACTGACTGAGTTCATGTGGATTTGACAGCTGATATGTTTTCAGAGGTCAAGAAAAGACACGGCAGTGAAAACAAGCAGTGAGGGACCGTGTACACCTGACCTGAGTGATAGAGATCCATCAGGACACTCTTCAGGCCAAACGCCATGTAGACAACATGCCAATGGTCGATTATCATCAAGCAGGATCTAAATTTAGTCCAGATATGGTCCAGTTTGAGATCACTAACGAAAATGATTTAATTTGCATTCTTATAATTGTTTTAATATTTTTTGTTCACTGATTTTAAGTACATTTATTAATTAATCATTTGTATAATCATGTTAATTAATAATTGATCTAAAAGTTGCTCTTCAAAGATGTATTTATTTGCTGAAAAACAAAAAAGCAACTTAATGATATAATATTAGAATTCTAAACTAATGTTTTATACTTTAAATTAGATGTAAAATGTGATACAAAAAAATCTGCTTTGCATCATTACTCATTATCCTTCAGAATCATTCAGTGCTTCCCACATAGACTTTACTTGGGTGGGCCGTCCAGGTATATTAACAGTTGCTCAAGTACATTTAGTGACACTTTTTTCTATTATTAACATCCTTTTACACTTTTTTTTTGTATCCGCTCAATATAACCAAACATCTATGATCAACTAAGTCAGGGGTCATCAATCTCGGTGGTTTAGCTCTAACTTGCCTTTTTGGCAAAAAAATAGAGAAATCACGATTTAATTTGTTATTATTAGATTATTTAAAAATTTCACCTCTCCTGCTGAGTATGAGCTAAGCTGTTGTATGTTCAGCGTATGAAGCGGCTAGGCTAAGCTAGCTTCAATTTTGAATGAATTATTCTCTAATCGGTCGCCTATTATGTTGTGAATATACCCCTGTAATGCATACTGCAGTCCTTTTTTGTCTGGCTTTCTCGGATATACCACCTGTTCGCCAAAAAGGACATTATATCCCTGGCAATGTCTGACACTGGCGCTTACACATTGTAATAGACGAGCCAGGCACGAAAGCTTGACAGGCGTAGCAACAGTAACTAAGGAGGGCGGGGCTTAGGGAAGGATCAATTATTATTAAAAATGAAATTATGTTTTGTTTGTCTCATATAGTTAACTATTTATGCGATGTGGGTAAACGGTGTTTCAATCCGGCTACCACCGCAAGTATTTCAAACCTGTGGGAAGCACTGTCATTCTGATATATTTATAAGGATTTTAAACTAGCGCTGGCAAATTTTTAAATTAATGACAATTAAATTGTTTCCAAAATAAAAGCTTTATCCATGTATATTAATTCTCTTTTTTTCATATTTATAATACAATTTTTATATAAATATACATGTCAATGTTTTTGTAAATATTTATATATACACAACATTTATAAACATTAAATACACACACAATATGATTTTTTTTTTACTTTGGATGCGATTAATCACGATTTGACATGCAACAGGACAATTTTAAACATTTACAATTATTATTTTATCAACGTATATAAAACTGTTGTGCTCCTTTATGTTTTGCGACTTATGGCTGATATTTTTTGATGTGCAAAGTTCAAAAGAACAGCATTCATTTATAACGTAATAAAAGTCTTTCATTTAATCCATGACTTTTACATCAAAGTTACTTGCTGTCTTACTTCGAACTGTTTTTGTCAAAACAAAAGCATGATTTTCAAATATTCTGAAGTGCATCTAGAGTTTGAATGCGACCAATAACATGTGACCATCCGCACAGAAAAATCACATGTTTATTTACCCGCATTTCAGGGGCAACCGAGAAAAGCCCAATCCTAAATAATTATTACCAATTCAACACTATATTCATTTTTAAAATGTAAACATTGTAATGGCTGGTTCTAATGAAACGACTAGTGCCATGATTAACGTGAGACCACGAAAATATAAGCGTAAACCTTTCCTATATTCTGAAATCCCCATACTCCAGAGTTCAACAGTATCTGATGCAGCTAAGTGTAAGCGTAAAGCACGGCGTGACCAGAAGAGGGCTCGGAAGACAAGTGAATGGAAAGGGAGGGGGACCGCTCCTCTCTGCAGCTCAAGGCACACTGCTTCTGACCCCTTACCCTCTGAATGCTCTCGCCTCTCGCAGCTGCAGCTAACTTTGGAAAGCGACATTACAAGTGCACACGGGGAAACCCACTAAGAATGTGTATCAAGATTTGCATCTGATAATGCTACATGGAATGTTGAAGAATGCTTTTAACCTGTCAACTGTATGCATTCAGATGTTTGTGTGTGTTGATTAATGTACTAATATGTGCATATGGAACAGCTATACCTTTGTTCTCATATGACATGCCCTATAAATTTTGTTAATCCCTGAAATTCTTAACTGAATGGTTAGACCACAGTATACAGTTGGTCCTTAGAAATTTATAGCTAGTAATTTTGATGTATTAGGTAGAATGCACCTTGGTGTGCGGATACTTGTGTTGTATGTGTCAAGTCCTCACTGATATATGAGGTGAAGGTATGTGCCTGACCTGGTTTTGTGAGTATAAAAGCTGAGCATTTTCTGACCAGCTTTGCGCTTCCTGACTTCTGTTCATTGAGGTTGGTTGCCCTTTGTCTCTAACGAGAGGCAAAGTAAGGATTTCTTATTTTCTGTTTGTCTTTTGTTTGTTCTACTTTTTCACTGGATTTTATTTTATTAATAAAAGTGTATTTTATTAATTTTCTTCACTGGAGTGGACATTGACTTCATTTTCCAGAACCCATCTAAGTTACCCTGTGTGGTAAAGTATGCTCTAATTTATTCTTTTGCAAAATACGTTCTTTAAAGACGATCCTTAAACTAAACTCTGGCTAAGAAATATAGCTAAGGGAGGATCCTGATCTTAACTTTGTTTAATTAGGGTGATTAAATGAAGGGAAATCAGCACATGGAGGCCCCAGGCGAGGAACGTTAATATTTTTGCGAAAAGAGAATTAGAATAAGAGAGAAAGTAGGGGACGCCCGAAAAAGAAATCTCTCGAGCAAGTATAGAATAAAGTGCACATAGACCTAAAGAAGGATCTATATTCTATACGAAAACATGACTGACGCTTCGGGTATTCAAATCCATCTTATCTCAAATGAGGAGTTGAAAACACGTAAAAAGGAGAATCCTTTACATGTTTCGCCTCAATCGTGTACAATAGGTAATTGTGTTTACATAGGCATAAGCGATCAAGAAAATAACTGGCTGGAATTGTTCGACGCTATAGATAAAGCTACGGGTACCGGTGAACAGGTAGAATTAATTCTACATAACCATAAAGGTCCCGTACAATTCCCAGAGCGATTCAGAGGACGGATAAAAGTGCTAAAAAATAGCACAACCGTGAGCCCTGAATTTTATGCTGAATCAGAGGATGAAAGAGCTGGTTCAATTTTGGGCGAGCAGGCTCATGCCGCCGCTCCATACAGGTCGGAAGTTACCTTTTTGCCTTCGCAAAGAAATAAAGAACCTGAGACTGATCGACAAATTCAGTGGGGTCCATCTACTAGTACACCGTATGATGAAACCCTAATGCGAAAAGCAAAAGCTAAAACAAAACACAGCCCCTTAAATCCATTAAAAGCTGCTACAACTAGGTTTCAAAAAATGAGTCCCCTGAGACATGACAGCTCAAGCGACTCGTCCTCAGAAGAGGATAGAATTTTACCGACTCGAGGTAGAATTCGCCAAAAGAATGGCAGGCCGAGCTCAAAAGACAGAAAAACGTCAGCTCACGTCGACGCGCGATTCATTAAAGCTGGAAATAGACGAGTAACAATCCCGGAGGGATTTAAAATACAGCTGAAAAAAGTTGAAGGCGCCACTCGATCAGAACAGAAAGAAAACGCTGACATGATCTATCTAGCAACGGCCAGCACCGCTGATGAGATCCTTGAACGCACAGATATAAATCAAAAAGCCAAATTAGACATGGTATGCGAGCTTGCTGACGCGCTTCAAGCTTTAATAAGTGGGATGATTTGGTCCGGTTTGACCGAAGATGAAAACGCTTCGAGCAAATATAATCCTAAACTCGGAACTGTGCATAAAATGAGAAAGCACTTTGCTAAAAGCGGCTCACAAGAAAGCAGAGGCAGGCAGGCAGGCGCTGAAAGTAGAAAAAGGCAGGATACCCCGCTGCCGAGTGATTCGAGCGAGACTGAAAGCTCTGAAGCAACAGACTCCTCCGATGAGGAATATTCAGTAAGAAAATCCATCATGCTTGCGGGAAAGGAAAATAAAAAGACTAAAAATTCCCAGGCCGTAAGCGAACTAAAAGAAAGAGCCCTCTATCCGCTATCTCAGCTATCTTTTCCTGCAGAAGCAACCATTATGGATAAAGCTCAGGAAATTGTTAGAATGGGCGAACTTTATAAAGCGGATGACGATCTAATAGAAGCTATGATCGTGCATCACACGCGCAAAAGAATTGCACCCGCTACTGTTAGGTTGCAGCTAGGCACAATACTGGGCAAGAGCCCAGAAGATGAAAGAAATGATCGTGCTGAATTGATCAGAGCGATTGGAGTTTACCCGTATTGTCTTGATAGACAGGGTAAAGTCGAATCAGTGTATGCACTGATAAGAGAACTCCAAGAGGTGACAGATTTAGTCCCTGGCTTAGCTGAAGCGAAACTTTTAGGGCCAGAAACCACCTGGATAGAATTGTCTAATTTCGCAATCAGGTGGGAAAGAAAAAGGAAGCTGATCTCAGAGAAGCAGAGAATTCAGCCTCCGAGAGCAGCAGCTCAGAGAGCACAAAGAGCCCCGCCCGCACGGAAAAGCAGGCAGCAGAGACAGAGAGCAGAAGCCCCTGTCACAGAAAGACATCAGAAGTCTATGCAGGAAAAACCAAAGAGCAGAAATAAATTCCAAAAATCAGATTTTAAGCAGAAACCTGCAGAAAGTGATTATGTCTCAAAAGAGAACTGGGAAAGAATGACCCCAGAGCAGAGACAGGACTTAATAGATAAAAGAAATAAAAAGAAGCAGTCAAAATCAAAAAATAAGACTAGAGAAGTTAGACACGAGCGAGTTGTTAACAGTAACCGAAAAGAATCCCGAAATCGAGAAGAATAGGGTTGCCTGACTCCAGGAAAAAAGGCCATAATGTCCGAACAAATTAAAGAAACGGCAGATATGAATCTAAATATAAATTTCGAAGGAATATTATTTGATCTTGATACAGGAGCAGATGTTACAGTAGTAAGTCAGCTACCTAAAGAAGCTAAAGAAACGGAAACCGCGTTTAATGTAAAAGACTTTAGAGGTAATGTAGAAACGCATAAAGTTTATGATTGGAAAAACTTGCAAATTATCAAAGGTGTTAATAATTTAATCACACTAAAAGATGCTAGTACAATATTACAAAGCAAACAAATAGGCTGGTTAAAGCAAATAAACCTGGAGCAGGAAATAAAAAGAATGGCCGAAACCAGCAAAGCCGACCGTACTAAAGTCACAGAGATATTAAGAAAATATCAAACTCACGCCGCAAGAAGTAAAAATGATTGCGGAAAATTATCTGATAAATGGCAGTACGAAATAAAAGGTGGTATTCCACCACCACAAAGGCAGTATCCGATTAATAGAAACGCGTTGCCTGAAATAAAAATCACAATTGAAGAATTAAAACGAAAAGGGATAATTAAAGAAGTTGATAATGCGCCAACAAACTCCCCTATTCAAGCGGTAGCAAAACCCGACGGGGGGTGGAGGTTGGTAACAAATTATAAAGCATTAAACAAACAAACTGTACCCGATACAAGATATCTGATTAATGCAAGAGATGCTACGGGCGCAGCCCCAGAGGGGAGACTGTTGTCCAAAATAGATCTTGCGAATGGATTTTGGTCTGTGCCGCTTAAGCCTGAGAGCAGAGCGCGCACCGCATTTACCTTCGAGAACAAACAGTATGTATATAATGTTTTACCACAAGGATTTAAGAATTCTCCAAATGCTTTTCAAGCCATAATGATGGAAATTCTTAAAGGCCTTCCTATTGTAGTGTACATAGATGACATTTTAATCGTTACTAATGATGAAGAAGAACATCTTAAAATACTAGATGAGACCTTAAGCCGACTAACTAAAGAAGGATTCAGATTAAACTACAAAAAGATGGAAATCGCTAAAGATGATGTTGAATTTTTAGGATTTCAAATAACTGGTAATGAACGATTCCTGTCGCAAACTACAGAAAATAAACTGAAGGAATTGAGAGGAAAAGAAATAACCACTTTAAAACAATTACAAAGCATGCTGGGCACATTAAACTTTGTAAGAGATTTAATCCCCGGATATGCTAGACATGCGAAACCTCTTTATAATGCGACTAAAGGGGGAGTTTTAACTTGGAATGAGAAACTTTCCGAAATAAAGGCTAAACTCATAGATGAAGCTTTAAATAGTGGTCGTCTTGTGAGAAGAGATGAAACCACTCCGTTAGTTGTAAAAATAGCCAACACGGAGGATGAAATAGAACTAATTATTTTTAATGAACAAAATGAAAAACATCCAGTATGCTTCATTTCCTCCACTAAACCCGCAAACCAAAGGAAACTGGAGAACATGACTGGAGGCGATATCCTTGCTACACTCGCTAAATCTCTGATTACACTGAAATGCCTTGCGCTGGACCAGCCGATCATAGTTAAGGCCAAAGGTGAAGGCATAAACCAAATAGTGAGAGAATCGAAAAATCTTATAACCGAGAACAAAAGAGTCCATTGTCATACTTGGGCTAAATGGACCGTAATTTTAAATGATACGCAATTTCAATTTAAATCTGACAAAATTCCTAAAGCCGAAAAGACTACCAAAGTTCCCATTGATAAAGTTTGTTATTATACTGACGGTACAACCGAACAGGGGATAACTAGATGGGGATGGATTCGAAAGAAAGGCCGAAAGGTCACCGAGTCAGACAAGGGTAGTTTACCAGCAGGATTAAGCGCGCAAGCTGCTGAAGTAAAAGCATTTAGGAAAGCTTTAGAGAAAGCCAAACAACTAAATGACTTTAAATGTTTTATGGTGACAGATAGTGATTATATCTATCAAGCTGTAGAGGAACATTTAGGTACTTGGAAAAATAATGATTTTAATACTTCCAAAGGGAAGCCGTTAAAACAAGCTGATGACTGGAAAGTAATAGATGAGCTGATCACAGAAATTACACCAACAGTGTTGCACCAAACTAGTCATACGTCACAGAATACAATGGCTGCTATAGGGAATAAGGAAGTAGACAGTTATGTACGTAGAGTACGGGCTGTTACTAAGGAAAGTCAAAAAGACTTACTTGAAAAATTACATATAGAATTAAAGCACCCTACCACAAAATATTTAGCGCTATATTGTCATGCTTTAGGCCTAAATATACAAAACTTAAAGTCTGAGTACTATAAGATAAAAGTGAACTGTCCAAATTGCAGAAAAGCAATTGATTCACGTTTTAATGATTATGGGTCTATAAAAACAGATCATGAGAACGATGAAATTAGCATGGATTTTGCTGGACCTATTAGACCGCAGACGAAAAAGAAAAATTGTTATTTTCTTTTGATCACAGACAATGCGAGTGAATATACGCAGATCTTTCCTTGTAAACAAGCTACAGAAGAAGTAGTAATTGAAAGTTTACAACAATGGTTCAAATTTAGGGGAGTACCTAATCGAGTCAGAGCCGACGGAGCTTTTAACCTTTCAGGTCGAAAGGTAGAACAGTTTATAAAAGATTCAGGGGCAAAATTAATTAAATCCGTGAAATATCAACCCTCGAGTAATGGAATCGCCGAGAGGCGAATAAAAGAAGTTAAAAATTATTTTTGTAAAAATTCAGATTTACCCTGGGACGAACAGCTTATTGATTGCTTAAAATTTGTAAATTACAGAGTCCCTGTACCTGAAAAAGAGGAAAATCCACCAAGAAACAGGGCCAAAATAAAGGTAGGCGACATAGTCTACATACAGAAAAGAGTCCGAGGGCATAGATTTAAAGAAAATCTAGGCACGGAAGATAAAGTTAAATCAATACCATCTAATACTACCGTAGAATTAGAAGCCAACGGTATTTGGAGTCTCAGAGACATAATAAAAAAGCCGGAATAATGGCAGACACAAACTTGACCTGTGACCTCAAAGCTTGTGAAGGCCTTTATAAGCAAAAAGGCTTCATCAGAGTTATTAGAGGTTTTTCTGGACACTTAACCATTGAAAAATGGCTTAAACCAGAATATGATAGAGCACTGGGAAGAAAATCTGTTAGTGTACAAGGAACACCAGCTATCAGTTATAGGATCGAAGACTGCGCCGTATGTGGAAAACCTAATGTAGCGTTTAAACTAGCTGAAGGCTTATACGCCAATAGGCCGAATAAAGCAGAGTTGCTAATTCAGCATGGTTTAGGAGCTCATTTCCCGTGGTGGAATGAGTTAGGAGATATCGATGCGTGTGCTTTGCATGATGTCACCATCTGTGGTGATTGCAGAGAGTCACACCAGAAGGTCGAAATCGAACAATATGAGATAAAGCAGGATGGATGCTTATGCCGAAACTGTCAGTCATGTAAGCAACGGTTTATTGCCCTAGGAAGGGAATGCCGATGTGTGTATGATGGGGAAGAATTTACATCGTGTGAAAGATGTAAGAGTCTATTCAGTTGCAAGTGCTTAAAGCTAATAAGCAAAAAGCAGATATGGATGACTCGTAAATCCAGAAAGGCCCTAGGGGCCTTAGTTGAAAATAGAATAATGACAATGTGGGACATAAACCCAGTGTCCTTAATGACAAATGCAGAATCGAAATTCATGGCTCAGAGACTGAATGAACTGTCCTTTTGTCCGGAAGGTCTGCCGGGGGGGCAAGAGTCTCTGAATGGAAACGAGAGTTTTCGGAATGGCCTGATATATCTCACTCACTTAGGTGGATGGGAGACCGCTGTCAAGTTGCAGTTACACACACAGGTCAGCTACAAGAGAGGTGGCTTTGGTGCATGTGTATGGGTTCTGCATGACAGTGAGTGGTTTAAATGTGAACTTTCTGACGCTATAATAATTACAGCAAAAGACATGACATTTAAACAGTGCATAAAAGTATGCGAACCAAAAGATGAGCCCAGTTATTTCACTGAATCAAACATCTCAGTCTATGGATCTTCACAATCCTTTAGAGAAGGGACAGCAAAACTCAAAATTATCAGATCCACACAACCATATCACTTAATGACTCGTGAACCAAACGACGAGGATAAATCTAGGATAGAAATTCTGGATTTAACTGTTCTGTTAAATTTAACAGGAAGTTACCTGGGTATTGGAGAATGTATTCAGGGAGTAAATGTTTATCTGAATAGATCAAAAGATAAATCTGATATGGCAACAGGAAATAAATTAATACAATTTAAAAAGTGGATCTCCAAAAAATTCAGTCGAGGGACAGAATAGGATGAAACGAGTTTGTCTCTGTTCTCTGTTGCAGGAAAGCATGCAGAAAGACGGGCCTGTCAGAGGGGTGAGAGAGAGCCGGAAGTGTACGGAGTCACGGGTCCAGGAGACCGTGATGAGCCTAATGATAACTAGCTCTTTACTCCTAATTATAATAGGCACAATCTTTTCAGGGTTAGAGATAAAAACTCAAAGCACGGAAGAAACCCGGCATGTCTGTAAACATGTCGAGATAACGGAAGATTGGGTATGTCCAAATCAGGAAATAACTGTGAAAAATAAAACCTACAATAGTAGTGATTTTGAAGCAATGGTAAAGTCGTATATTAGAAATATAGACGACAGATTTTGGGTATGTAATCATTCTAACCCAATAGCTTTATTTATACCATCTAAATATAATGGTCTAATGAATAATAAAGTAAAATTTAAATGGGATAGTCTTATAGTTATAAATGAATCCCATGTAAGACTGATTGGGCTTGAAATCCTAAATAAAAATCAGACAGTATGGACTAATGAAAGTAGCCTAAGCGTCTGGAATTTGGAATTAGGAGTTGAATTAAGCAAATCAGTAGGACATTGTTGGCAGAATCTGACAAATGCTAAACAATGGATAATGACCGACTCCATTTCTGCACCCAGAAATGATAAAATACTTAGAGGCCTACACGGCGGCCGAATCAGTAAAGTTGGGTTATTATCGGAAACAGGCAATGAGACGTCTAGGAATCGCAGATTAACAAATTGGTTAATGGCGGGAGCTAAAGGACATGTTACTTATTGGCCTGATGGTTTGAATAGTACTCACCTAATATTAGGTGTTTATAAAGAAAAACCAGTAATTCCTTATGAGGAAATAGATTGGGTAACATGTAAACAACATCAAACCCAAGGTAAATATTGTGATAGCGAAAAGGCATGTATTCATAAATTGGGTATGAGACCTTTTAGCTCTAACGGGGCTAAATTTCTCATCCGGAAATATGGTGGATTGAAACCAGATTCATGGGCATCCCTTTTCCAACACAATATGGTAAAATATTGTACGGATTTGACTAAAGCAGAATACTGGTATTGCTATATAACCGGTCAGTCACTTTATGATCAAAATCTAATGGATCAATATGAAAGCGAAATATTTGACAAGTGGAAAGCTTATGTCAGATATATGGGCATTCGAGAAGAAAGGGTCTTAAATGAAACCTGTGAAACAATAAAATGTTTTATAGACAGTCATTGGATCGACAATCGAGGAATACATCCGTTAATGTTAGATAGTAGTCACGGTGTACCTGAATCAGTGGCTAATAAGAGTGGCTTAACGGACTTTATTAAATCGATTCCAGATCAACAATATAGAATGGCCCTAGCTTTGTATGTATACAAATGGGATATGCTCACGCGCGCAGAATATAAAACTAGACCAAGCCCGGTTCATATGGGACTGGTAGATAGCGTGCACGGCCTATGGCATAATAAGTTCTATATTAAATTTGATTTTAGCCATAAACTCATGGGAGCTTATCGGCATCAATTTAATAAATTGAGGTTTTTTCATCCAAATTTTAGGAAAACCATTTATACCAGAAACTTAGTTGATGTTTCCTATGAAAATAGAACTCATGATTACTGGAAAGGTGGAGCTACCTTAAACATGGGTTTTAGTGGGTTTAAATGGAATTTATATGAAAACAGTGGATTAAACAACAGTGCAAGCCTCATAGGAGCTGAATTGCAAGAATGTGATCCAGATATATTTAATAATTGGACTTATAAATATATACCGCCTTATGCTCGTCAAGGAGATGAGATAAGATTGTTTAAGGGAGAGAATAGTTTCTGCTCCTGGGAAAATTATTCCATCATAACGGAAAAAATTAGGGATAGGTGTGACAAAATTAATTGCTCCATTCCTTGGCATGCAATCTTTGTGTCAGCACTTCCCATAGTTGCAAAATATGAAAACCAGGTTAAAAAACACTGTGCGATTATAGGGCTTGAAAATTTTCATGTTAAAAGAAAATTAACAGAATTAGTTGATGATTACATAGAGGGGACGAGCTTGGGTCCAAATTGGCACTTTATGCACAATTGGATCTCAGCCTTAGACATTGTCACAGATGATGTCCCGATAATTGTCAAAATTAGAAAGACCTTGTTAAATGCAGGTGTAATAATTAGCTTGGGTGCTGGAACAGCAGTTGAAATTATTAAAAGAACCGTGATCGGATACTGGAAGTGGATCAAGTTAATTTTGATCATTATGGGATGCATTGTGGTTATTGTGCTTCTTATTAGCGTGTCCCTTAAGACAGCACAGCTATGTGGTGTTCTGAGCAGTGTCTGCGGGGTCAGGCGTTATGCTCGCCTAAGGTCAAGGGTCCCAGAGTAGAGTAAAAAAACAAGTCATGGACTGTATTTAAAGGCTGCAGTCATAACAGTCTAAACGAACATTTAGTGGAAGAGACTGACTTGATTGCTCATCTCCAAAACCTCTGAAATTGGAAGAAAATGGCATCTATGAATGGAAATTACGGGAATGCTGATAACATTGTGTCGGGAACAAACCTTGCTCAGGTAATTAAATTCTAATCATTTTAAATTGTAAAGGAATAATTTATTATGATGACCCAGTAATATGGGAATAGAATGAGAGGAATAACAGTTATGATTGTTTTAATAGTCTTGCCACTGTTTAATCAATCATAACAAGATGTCAGACACATCTGAGTACGAGGTACAGTGTTATCAGTAGGGTAATTTTTGGGTTTTTGTGGTTTTTTATGATTTTTGAGAAGGATTGAATTTTATTTGAACTTTTCAAAATGAATGTATATTAAACCAAGGACCAACTGTTTTCATTTGTGTAATCTATAATAATTGCGTAACAATGTTAAAGCAATTGTGGGTGAAGAATGAAACAACAGAGATGTAATTGTTATAGTTATGACATTTGGGTAATTATGACATATTGATCTTTTTAGATTTCGAGAGGGGGAAGAGCAAGTGACGACAACCTGGCCTGTACCCATAGTACAAGAATGTGCAAAATTTATTACCACAACAATGGAAGGGAATTTCAGTGTTGTATGAACTGTTTTGTGACCACTGATAAAAACTTTAACACGATTCATTATATTCTCTGTTGGAATGAAGGCCAATTACAGCCGTTGTTATCAAAATTAATAACTGCCAGAGGGCAATTAATTTTACCATGGGCTCCCGTGGTTACACATAGAATGAATCGGCGTAGCAAGTTCTTTGTTCGGCCTTATTGGGTAAATGGAGAAATCCAGATGGGCTTAGTAGTTAGTAATGGCACCATACATATCCAACCCACAGGAACAAGTTCTGGTGTGGATGGATGGCCGGTGGGAGAGTACCAAGACGGAGGAAATCCTATGGCGCAACGGGGTGATACTTCGACTAACGAACGCCCAGATCTGGAGTTTACCAGAGACCTCGCGGCCTTTCTCGCAGACGAAAAGAATTGGCCGGCGTCTCTTGGCCGCAATGGGGCGAAGTAACTTGCTAACCGTGCAGTTATTTTACCGTAAGAGAGAAAAGTTATTCAATCTTTGGTTAATTGGCACGGATGGATGGGCCGTTCAACTCCAACAGTGTATATATAAATCGAGTGTGTTAGATGAATTGGATAATGATTATTTTGTGTCTCAACTACACATGGCAAGAGGGGATGTAATGGCTGGTTCTAATGAAACGACTAGTGCCATGATTAACGTGAGACCACGAAAATATAAGCGTAAACCTTTCCTATATTCTGAAATCCCCATACTCCAGAGTTCAACAGTATCTGATGCAGCTAAGTGTAAGCGTAAAGCACGGCGTGACCAGAAGAGGGCTCGGAAGACAAGTGAATGGAAAGGGAGGGGGACCGCTCCTCTCTGCAGCTCAAGGCACACTGCTTCTGACCCCTTACCCTCTGAATGCTCTCGCCTCTCGCAGCTGCAGCTAACTTTGGAAAGCGACATTACAAGTGCACACGGGGAAACCCACTAAGAATGTGTATCAAGATTTGCATCTGATAATGCTACATGGAATGTTGAAGAATGCTTTTAACCTGTCAACTGTATGCATTCAGATGTTTGTGTGTGTTGATTAATGTACTAATATGTGCATATGGAACAGCTATACCTTTGTTCTCATATGACATGCCCTATAAATTTTGTTAATCCCTGAAATTCTTAACTGAATGGTTAGACCACAGTATACAGTTGGTCCTTAGAAATTTATAGCTAGTAATTTGATGTATTAGGTAGAATGCACCTTGGTGTGCGGATACTTGTGTTGTATGTGTCAAGTCCTCACTGATATATGAGGTGAAGGTATGTGCCTGACCTGGTTTTGTGAGTATAAAAGCTGAGCATTTTCTGACCAGCTTTGCGCTTCCTGACTTCTGTTCATTGAGGTTGGTTGCCCTTTGTCTCTAACGAGAGGCAAAGTAAGGATTTCTTATTTTCTGTTTGTCTTTTGTTTGTTCTACTTTTTCACTGGATTTTATTTTATTAATAAAAGTGTATTTTATTAATTTTCTTCACTGGAGTGGACATTGACTTCATTTTCCAGAACCCATCTAAGTTACCCTGTGTGGTAAAGTATGCTCTAATTTATTCTTTTGCAAAATACGTTCTTTAAAGACGATCCTTAAACTAAACTCTGGCTAAGAAATATAGCTAAGGGAGGATCCTGATCTTAACTTTGTTTAATTAGGGTGATTAAATGAAGGGAAATCAGCACAACATGTTTTAATGTGGTCTATGACTTCAGGACAATTCCACAAATGTGGTGGCACTGAACACCTGACATTGTGTCATGGTATGTTTTTAGTCTATGGTGGCTCTTGGCTACTGTCTGGCAGTGGAGGTGTGAAGAGCAGCTCTTAATCTGAGTGTAATGCCCTTTAAAACTGTAAGGCGATCGTTCCGGCAGGATGAACAGCATGTTTGCTGTCTGTCAGATGGCCAGAGAAAAATAGGAGAGTTTGGCAGATCTCAGCTAAGTGAACATTATCATTACTCTTTATGAGAAACCTCATTTAGTTAAGTCAGCAGAGATAAAAAAAAAACAAGGATCAAGTTAAAAAATAATAATAATAAATTCTAAAAACAAGTAGTTATTCTTAGTACTGATAGGCCAATACACCTGCTAGCCAACCAATCAATGTTATTTGGATATATACAGAAATATTTTAAGCTTTTAAGAGCTTTTTAAAACTCTTTTCATACATTTTAAGTCCTCGTCGCCACTTAACGTTTCAACCGGTAACACTGGCGACCAGAGGCGGAGCACCGGGTGGCCTGACTTTCATAAACATTGCGCATCTAGCAGGATTTGATTGATTTAATAATAATTAATAACAAATAATTGTCAATATTTGCAGAATACATTTAGACAAGTTTTAGAATACAAAAAAAAATTTAATACCTTGTAAAATAAAAAATTATACAATTTAAGACTCAAATAATTTTTACAGGCATTCTAAAATGACTTATCAACTTTGAATACTCTTTAAAACCCCTGTATTAGAAATATCAGACCAAAATCTACCGACTTTGAATCTAATCTGTGTTAATATTAGGGATGCAACAACTCTTAATATAATATTGAACCGTTTGGTACAACATCCACAGTTCAATACATGCTTGTGAATTGCATTTTTTTCTGTTTTACATTTGAACAATTTATGTGCATTTTTTTTTAAATCTCCGAATTGACTGTTTGTGTGTGCCTGTAAGTCTACGAGCTGAGATAAGGAAAAGAAACTCCTCCCCGCTAATAAAATTCAATCACTATGCTGTAAAGTTAGTGGGCGCCTAAGCATCATTCCACATTTTAACATGGTGAGCGGCAGTGAGGCAACGTACGAGGAAGCCCCGGCGTCTTTCAAATCTGCGATGTGAGAATATTTCGGTTTTGCCGTTGAGTATAAAGCTAGTGAAAGAAAAAACGGTGAACAAAAATGACTGTGTGCAAGCATTGTTTTACATGTATAGCCTACTCAAGTGGAAACACTTCCAACATGACTGCACATCTGCGTCGCCATCACCCAGCAATATCACAGTCTGAAGGCAGGATAGCAGAGAAGGTAATAAAGTCCTCCAAAAAACAACAATCCCTCGCTGAATCAAGCAAACATACTGGTTCCGAGGGACACATAAAAATAACAAAGGCAGTGGGGTTGTGCATTGCTAAAGATTTAAAGCCGTTTTCGGTGATTGGAGATGTGGGCTTTTGTCATCTTATAAAAGCACTCAATACGCTTTACAAACTACCGTCATGCCCTTTTTTTAGCACCAAGATATTTAAGAAGGTTTATTTATGTCAGGGGTGTCCAAACTACGGCCCGCGGGCCATCTGCGGCCCGCAATCAGTTTTGTGGCGGCCCGCGAGGCTTTTTATAAATATTAATAGAAACTGGCCCGCTATACAAAAATGAACGTAATTCAATAAATAACCACCGGGTGTCGCTATTACATGCCTTCAATTAGGCAGCACTTCTTGTTATGATGTAAAACTAACCGACCACATCGAAGGAAACATAATTGATAATCACATTTTGGCGAATGAGATCAAAAAGTAAAACAATTAGCAGCTGCCCTATCAGCTCAACAACAGCAGTTTTTTCGTGCTAATAAAGTGCAAGAAAATTCTAAACTGCACTGCAAAAAATGCTTTTTTTATTTATATTTTTTGTCTTGTTTCAAGTCCAAATATCTAAAAAATCTTAAATAAAGGAGAATTTTCTAATTTGTTTTGAGAAATAATATGCTAATATTAAGAGAGTTTTTCCTTAAAACAAGCAAATAAATCTGCCAATGGGGTAAGCAAAATAATCTTGTTTTTCCTTTTGACATAAGATTATTTTGTTTACCCCATTGGCAGATTAATTTGCTTGTTTTAAGGAAAAACTCTCTTAATATTAGCATATTATTTCTCAAAACAAGACAATATGTTTTGCTTGACTAGAAAATTTTTCTTGATTTGAGAATTTTTAAATATTTGGACTCGAAACAAGACAAAAAAATCTAAGTAAGAAAAGCATTTTTTTGCAGTGTGGCTAGTTATGAGGTAGCTCAGCTGATCGCACAGCACAGGAAACCCTTCACTGAAGGAAAATTTATAAAGGATGAGTGTTGCAACTGTAATTTGCTCAGAGAAGATTCAAGTTTTTTAAAAACTTAAGTCTTTTTAGAAACACAGTTGGATGATGAAATAAAACAATTCCATAATAATATACACACACACATCTATCCATCCATCCATCCATCCAACCATCCATCCATCCATCCATATATATATATATATATATATATATATATATATATATATATATATATATATATATATATATATATGTGCGTGTCTGTGTGATGTGTAAAATTTGGCCCGGGACAACATTTTTTTTTTTTTAATCTGGCCCTCGGCCCAAAAAGTTTGGACACCCCTGATTTATGTTTACTGAAGTACAAATATGTTTATTTGAAATGGTCAATTTATCTTTATTAACTTTTGTTTATTTTCAAAATGTAGGAATTTATCTGTTCCCCAGTTTGCACATTGTACATTTTCAGTGTTCATTTTTATACACTACACTAGGAACTAGAGTACTTTTCTTGGCATTTGAGTAAAATAAAAGAGTATTGCAATAAATCGCTTTTATTTTTTTCTTCTTTACCTCTTACTGTTACTATTACCAAAGCATAGAAAAAAAAACATGTGTCAAGCCATCAGAACCGAACACCGTGTAAAAAAAACGAGATTTGTATTGAACTATAGGCTAACTGTAATGTTGCATCCCTAGTTCACATTATACAAAAGAGCATGCATTCAAATTAGAAATTGTGTACATTTTATATACATATATTAGCCAAAGAAATAAACCTATTGGAAACTATGGTACTGTGGAATTATTTTAGTCATTGCAATTTTTACATTGCAACTCCACGGCATCCCAATATTTGCATACTAACTCAGGCAACTTACAGTAAGTATACCAATGGAAAATGTAATACCTTGTAAAATAGCATGTGAGACTTTTAAATACTTTTAAAGGCCTTAAATTTCTCTTAAATGACTT
Organism: Danio rerio; assembly: GCF_052040795.2. Lineage (NCBI taxonomy): Eukaryota > Metazoa > Chordata > Actinopteri > Cypriniformes > Danionidae > Danio > Danio rerio. The sequence goes on along the minus strand of NC_141026.1, from coordinate 56,142,689 downwards.
GTCAACTTTCATTACTTTTTAAGACCCTGCGGACAACCTGTATTAGAATTAACAGGCTAAAATATACAGACTTTGAATCTATTTCGTGTTAATATTATACAAAACAGTATGCATTTAAATTAGAAACCGTGTACATTTTATACACATTATTAGCCACATACATACCTTATTGGAAACTATGGTAATGTTTTTAGTCATTGTAATTTTCCTCTAAAGGGAGTAAAATATTATAAATAATAAAGGTGATGACATATTTTGATACATGACACTGTAGAAGTACGTGCTAAATGTCAAACCTCTTCACAGACTTCTCGGGCAGCAGCGACGTTGGGCTCTTCTTCAGGCTCCATTCCACCTCCAGGTACGATCCATTTGTCTGGATGTCTGCTGCTGCTCACCAGTAACACCTGTGTGGACACATTATGTGCGTTTAGTATACATGTGTTTAAAAAGCATAGGGATGCAATATGGCAGTGTAATGAGCTAAAAATCACTTTTGAAGCACTTTGCTCACTGCAACTTTCTTATTGGTAGATTTGCTGCATAGCATCATGGGTAATGTAGTTGTACTGAATAAATTTGATAATTAAACATTTGTTTAACCCTTTAAGGAAAAAGGAGTGTTACTGGGGGTATTATAAAACTTTTACCCCTTAAAAAATATATACTGTAATCAATGTTAAGTTAACATAGATGGTTCCTTGCTCAATAAAGGGCTAAAATACGGTTAATAAATGTGAAATAAGGGATTCTTCTTAAAAATACCATAGGTACCACTTGGTCTTTCATATTGAAGAGACATACTTCATTTGGGTTGATTTGCAACTTTCATAAATCATATTTTGAAAATTCAAGTCCCATGGTATATTCACAACTACTACAATATTCTCAGATATGCTATTTGTTTTGCAAGAGATGCTAACCCTACTGCTTTGAAAGAACAGTAGAGTACTACTTGTTAGTTGGACTCATCTAAATACAATTGTAAGTGGTACTTACCCTAGGTTTGCTACTGACACCATGATTGTACCAAGGTAGTAGGCATGGTGGGACGGTTACTGTTTTCAGGGTATACCACAGTTTGGAAAAGTCAAGGTTTTAAAATCATCAAGATTTTCTGCAATACCGTTCCTAAGGTATGTGTAACATTTTTTATTTCAATTTTTTGTTTTGTTTTTTAGGACAACAATATCTCCAGCAGAAAATATGCTTTTTAAATTGTAAAAAAAAACTGTTTTTAAAACAAATGAAGACAGCAAAATTCAATAATTCATTTAGCCTGACATGTTTACTGCTCTGAAATATTTTAAATGTTTCTCAAAATAAAATATACTGTGTTCAAAAGGGATTTTTTTTTTTCGTTTACCCAGACACTTACAAAGAACATATTTTAGAGCAGTAATCACAGTACCGTGATAGCGTGAAACCATGACATTTTTATCCAAGGTTATCATACCGTCAAAATCTTATACCGGCCCATGCCTACATAGTAGTGTCATCAAAATTACAAAGAATATTTCAGAGGATAGTTTACCAAAAACTAAAAATACTTTAATCATTTACTCATCCTTCACTTGTTTCAAACCTGTTCATTTTTCTTTGTTCTCTTCAACCCTAAACGAGATATTTTGAAGAATGCTGGAAACCTGTAACCATTGACTTCCACAGTATATTGCTTTTATGGAAGTTAGTGGTTACCTAACTTTCTTCAACAAAATAAAGAAACTCTTAAAGGTTTGGAACCATTTAAGAGTAATTAAATACTTATATTCAACTCATGTTTATTTCTATAATGCTTTTACCATGTAGAGCGTGTCAAAGCAGCTTAACATAGAAGTTCTAGTCCAGTGGTTCTCTAACTTTTTTCATCAAGTACCACCTCAGAAAAGAATTGTCTCTCCAAGTACCACCAAAATGAGCAGTATTGAAATACAGTAGCGTAGTAGGCCCAGTAAAGCAGCTACAACTCTGCACAGTTAAAAAAAAGTGGCAGATTACCTCAGAAATATAGGCTATATTATATACATCATTTTTAATAAATTTTGAAATGTGTTTATCATGTACATGACATATTTCATTTCTCCGTGTACCACTAGAAGGAAGCCTGCGTACCACTAGTGGTACACCTACCACAGTTTGAGAACCACTGTTCTAGTCAACTGAAACTGAGTCAGTCCAGTTTTCAAAGTTGAAGTTCAGTTTAGTTCAGTTCAGTGAGCTGAAAGCACAAACACTATGTCCCGAATCATGCAAGCCAGTGGCGACAGTGGCGAGGAACAAACTTCACCAATTGACGAAAGTGAAATAGTGAAGTGTACATTTTCATTTTATGGGGGGTGGACTATCCCTTCAGTTTCCAATGTTAATTGAGGTGAAGTTGGTTTAATATTCGCATATTTAACTGGTCCCTATATTGTTTACCACAACAAATTGGATTTTCGGTCTAAAATCGTATCACTTCAAAACAACATTAGCACTATTTAATTGACTGTGAGCAACATCATTGTCTGATAATAGGATTTCCCTATTTAGAATTTGCAAATAATACTTTTCTGAAATTATACTACAAAGGAGAAAGTCTGAATGTGCGAATATAAAACCAACTTTACCTCAATTAACTTGAGTGCTCTAAATAAAAAGTAATGTTACTAACGTTATGGTATTTTGTTAGTAAAATGGACACCATGCTAGATCTCAAATTATCATTATTAGTTTGAATTATTTGTAATTATGTACGTTATGGTGTGATTGATTTTCTTAAGCGAGATTTATTTTTCACAATCCCACATCAGCTGGATGTCAGCAAATCAGTCAAACTGTCAGCGAGTAGCGCGTTAGCACTGCAGCTTCATTGATTATCGCTTTAATGCTAGGCCAGCTTCGCTATCCAGGCTAACCGCTAATAGCACACCGCTAACTTGCGGTCGAAGCTTTTAAACTCCACCGACTGACAGACGCTCATTTCGGCGGCCAGATCCGCCTATCCTTCGCTCGCTGTACTGGGACTCACCTCCTGCTCGGTGTCGTTCCTGAAGCAAAGGCAGGCGGCCCGCTTCTTGTAGCCGTCTCCATCATATGTGCGCGTCTGGTTTGACTTAAGTTTCATCATTTCGTCAAGACTGAGATCTGAACCTGAACTGAGGCAAAGTCCGTGAATGGAAACGCAGCGAGAATCACTGGAAATGAGCTCTTCTGCGCTTCATTTTCCCAAAACCGAGCGCATCTCGGAGATAGACGCCATTATCCAAACCGCTACTACGGGATGTGCGCAACCTGTACGGCGCAGACTAGTAAACCGCACGTAGTTGTTTTCAAGAATAAGGCCTGCGGATAGGAAATTGCGCATGACCGCCTGTTCATTGTTTGTTTGTTTATTTATTTATATTTATTATAACACAAGCACAAAAAGGCAAAACCCATGTAAACACGTTCGTCAAAACGCGCAAAACAGAGAGCACAGCACAACTAATAAAGGTTGCCATTTGTTCATTGTTTGTTTATTTATTTATATTTATTTTGTATTATTTATTGCAGTACAACAGTATAACATACACTATAAGGCAAAACACGGGCTATCTTCAGTTTCACCAATAAACTAAACTGTTCTAAACTGTATTTTATATTTCAACAATATTAAAGATTATATTATTATTATTAGATTATGATTATTACAGTACAACCAAAATTCCTTTTAAAAAATAAAACTCAATGTACACACGAAAATCTTGTTGTCATTAATATTATTTTTTATTAATTTCATAAATTTAAATTAATATAACATTAAGATACACATATGCAACATTTTAAAAGAATAAACACCATGTTTTATTTATTTTATTAACTTTAGTTGCTATATGTGATAAAAAAAATCAGTGGTGAATAGAAATACATAAAAGTCATTGTCATTATATAAGCTACTAAGAAAGTATAATTGTATAAATTATGCAAATAAACAGTAAATATTGCACTTAAAATTAACATCAAGTGTTAAATAAAACAAAATAAATTATAAATAATAATAAAACATTCATAAGGTGTTGAAAGTACCCACTGAAATGTACAATGTCATATAATAAAACTACAAATCATTAATTTATTTTCCTTCGGCTTAGTCCCTTTATTCATCAGGGGTTCCCACAGCGTAATGAACCGCCAACTTATCCAGCAAATGTTTTACACAGCAAATGCCCTTCTGGTACTGCACTGTAGAAAATCTAACTTACAAACTGTTAACTCAGTTTAAAATTTTAAGTTAGGTGGACATATTTTTGAGCTCAGAGTTGAATTTACTCATAAAAACCATTTAACTGCAGGTTTTTTGTTTGTTTGATGAAAAAAACATCAGTTGAGGAGACGTTTGAATTTAGATTTCTTCATTTGAGCATTTACCACTGTAAAAAATAAGAGTTGAGTTTACTTAAAATTTGAAAGCAACCGGCTGCAAAGAAATCTTGAGTTTATTAAGCTTCAGTGCTTGAAGTTGGGCCAAATTATTCCATAAAGTAAACTTGACTTAAAACAGCCTTTTCATTCAACTTACAAAAATAATTTGGCACAACTTCAAGCGCTGAAGCTTAATAAACTTAAAATTTATTTGCAGCCGGTTGCTTTAAATTTGTAAGTTATCTCAACTTTTTATTTTTACAGTGTGGGAAACCCATACACTCTCACATGCGTACACATACACTACGGCCAATTTAGTTATATTCAATTCACCTAGCGCTTGTGTTTGGACTGTGGGGGAAATCGGAGAACATGCAAACTCCACGCAGAAATGCCAACTCATCCAGCCTGGACTCAAACCAGCAACCTTCTTGCTGTGAGACGACAGTGCTAATCACTGAGCCACCACATTATTATTTTATATATTTATTTTTTATATTTAAATATCAAGAAAACACAAACGATTGGAATAGAGAGTAGGAAATAAGAAGTGCTAGTAGAAGTGCTGACACACACACAACAGATAAAGTTAGGATGAACCAAATTAAAAATATATAAATAAAGGTATAAATACATGATAAAATATCAATTGCTGTAAACAATTAAGACTCAAAACCAAATTGAAAAAGTATTTTTATTCAGATCAACACACACATTATACATATACAAATAAACAGTCTATAAATCTAACACACATTTTAGAACTCTAGTATTGTTTTATTAAAATGTCACACACACACAGCATCCCTAGGCTATTTACTGCTACACGGACAATCACTGCAGAATAAAGGGTTTTTCTACTGCCGGAGGGATTGACATTGTCTTGGGCTTTTGCTGTCTGTTCATAAAACCTTTATACCTGAGGTGAATGTCTCAGAGTTCTGAGGATTAGAAGGACTTAAATGTGTAAAATACAATCCTAGTGTTTTAAGGAGGATTTATGTGGGCTATAGTTTGAATTTGCACATATGAAAAATTTGTATCCTGTCATATGTATACAGTACATAGGGAATGTGTCATTTATTTTTGAGTCAGAAATTTGAAGCATTTGCATGTACAGCCAGATGATTATAGAAATCATTCTCATTTAAAAGCACTTGGGTGTGGAAAAATCTGTAATGCAAAGTGTCCTTTAAGGCAGTGGTTCTCAAAGTGGGGGTCGGGACCCCCCGAGGGGTCGTGGGACAATGAAAGGGGGTCGCCTGGTGATTTCCAAAAATCTATTTATTTTTATTAAACCATAAGAATTACCATATTTTATCCATAACCTAGAAAAAAATAGTAATTTATACTGTAGTTACTATATACTACTTTATAAAGTTACTATAGTAGCTAATAGTTACTAGTTCTATTCAATTGCGATCGCTGGGGTAATTACATTATATTAAACACACAGCATAGCTGCATCTGAAGCTATGCTTTCTGGGCCATTTACAGCACTAACATACATAAAAAAAATCTACGAGGAATAGACTTTGGTCTATTGGTGTGTGTGCACCATTGCATGCAAAGTTTTTGTATTTATAACCACCTCAGAGGATATTGGGGGTCGTGAGCCACTGGCATTGTTATTTTGGGGGTCGCGAGCTGAAAAGTTTGAGAACCCGTGCTTTAAGGAACAATGCCATAAAAATGTGGGGTATTTGTAACGTTAATATACATTTCAATGTTTGATTTTTGGTCACCAAAAAAATCCAAGAACCACTTCAATGTGCAAGGCATCGGCCACTTTATTAGGTACACCTTACTAGTGCCAGGTTGGACTTCGTTTTGCCTTCAGAACTGCCTTAATCCTTCGTGGGATAGATTTAACAAGGTATTGGAAATATTCCTTAGAGATTTTGCTCCATATTGACATGATAGCATCACAGTTGCTGGAGATTTGTCGGCTGCACAACCATGATGTGAATCTCCCATTTCACCACATCCCAAAGTTGCTCTATTGGATTAATATCTGGTGACTGTGGAAGCCATTTGAGTACAGTGAACTCATTGTCATGTTCAAGAAACCAGTCTGAGATGATTCACGCTTTATGACATGGTGTGTTATCCTGCTGAAAGTAGTCATCAGAAGATGGGTACACTGTGGTCATAAAGGGATGGGCATGGTCAGCAACAATACTCAGGTAGGCTGTGGTGTTTACTCGATGCTCAGTTGGTACTAATGAGCCCAAAGTGTGTCAAGGAAATATTCCCCACACCATTACACCACCACCACCAGCCTGAACTGTTGATACAAGGCAGGATGGATCCATTCTTTCATATTGTTGATGCTAAATTCTGGCATGTGATTGGCTGATTAGAAATTTGCGTTAATGAGCAGTTGGACAGGTGTACCTAATAAAGTGGCCGGTAAGTGTATATATTGTTTTTTTAAATTCCAACTTTTTTTTAACCATTTAAGAAATCCAAAAATGGCCACATTATTTCTTAAAAAGGAATAAGCACAATAAGTATCATCATGCAGTTTTAAAATAGTGCTATTTTTTGTTACCAGGAATGTCGTCTAGCATAATATACCATCAAAAACGAATCAACTGTTTTCTGCGAATCAGTTTAAAAGTGCAATTTGTACCCGAGAGATCAGTGTCAGCGATGGCTTCAAAAACGTAACGATGCTTCCAGGAACTTCTACAGTGACCAACAAATATAGAAATACACAGTACATCCAGACACAAACCGTGTGTTATAATCCTCAATGCTCATTTCTGGGGATTCTAGTGGAAAACATCACATTTATAAGCTGCTAAAATCTATACACTCCTGGTCAGGGTAACTTATTTTTCAGTTACTACAAAATACAAGTCCCCTGCCTTCAAACAAATACTCAATGATGATAGTTGCACAGCTACACTAACAAAAAGCTACACTGTAAAATAAATATCGGTTAATTATCCATTTATTTATGGTTGTGAATTGCATTATGGGATATTTATGTATATATTTATATTTACTTTTGATGCTGAAAATTCAACTCTGCAGTTTAACAAAGTGACTTTTATTGACATTTTAGTCGTTTTAATAATTTATAAAATTATTAAATATAGAGAAATAAGAGTGTAATATAGCAGAAAATGCACTGGCAGTTTATCACAAGGTTTTTGTAGCTTAATATACCCCGCCAAACCAGACAATATATCACTTTAAACTATTAAAAACCGTAATAAATGTCACTTTATCAAACTTTTCAAGGATAAAAGTTGTCAGAAGAATAATCAAAGTCCCATAATTCAATTTAAAAGCATAAAAAACAGGGGAAAATACAGAAAAAATCTCATTTACAGATATTTTTTACAGTGTAGTTTGACTGGCTACATTCAAAATGAATCCATTCTATAAGAACTATTAAGCTTAGGATGTCACATATTAAATTATAGCTTGATCTAAATCTATCTTCCTACTTGGACACAAAAGTGACTAAACTACAAACAATGCTATAGTAGAAAAGCACCTCAGTCCAATTTAGATATATATATATATATTTGTGTGTGTGTTTATATATATATAGTAGAAATAACTGGAAACACATAATTGTATGCATTGTGGTTGTGATTTCTTCAGTATAGTTGATCTAATGACATGAAGCTCATGTATTATGCAGGATCGGTTACTGTCCTTTTGTGGTTGTAGAAAGACATTCTGTGTTGTCCACAGGTTGGAGAGCAGACTGCTGTTGGTTTGGTTGAATATGAGGTAGTGCTCCGGTCAGATTGTTACTGTTCTTCATCCTCGTCTTCTTCAGCATCCTCAGACGAATCCTGAGGTTTTTCCTTTTCCTGTTCGGATCAAATATTTGGGGTTAAAAAACATTCAAGCTTCTCTCCTGCATGTACTGCAATATTTGACATTTACAACCAACTCCCATTTTGAAATAGGTTTAGCAAGATAGTTTGACCTTTAAAATCATTCAGGATGGTGTCACTGCTGCTGTGCGAGTTGAAATAAAATTGAAAATTTAAAGAGACAGTTCACCTAAAAAGACAGTTATTAATTGTGCAAGTCTTTCATTCCACAAAATGCATGTTAAAGGGATGGTTCACCCAAAAATGAACGTTTCCTGTTAATGTACTCACCCACATATCATCTAAGATGTACAGTGCATCCGGAAAGTATTCATTCAAGTCTTTTTGAATATGATGCCACAAGCTTGGCACACCTGTCTTTGAGGATTTTTGCCCATTCCTCCATCAGGTTAGATGGGAAGTGCACAGCAATTTTCAAATTTCTCCAGAGATGTTCAATAGGATTTAGGTCTGGGCTCTGGCTGGGCCACTCAAGGACATTAACCGAGTTGGTGTGAAGCCACTCCATTGTTATTTTGGCGGTGTGTTTTGGGTCATTGTCCTGCTGGAAGAGGAACTGTCGCCCCAGTCTGAGGTCAAGAGCACTCTGAAGCAGGTTTTCATTCAGGATGTCTCTGTACAGTGCTGCATTCATCTTTCCCTCTATCCTGACTAGTCTTCCAGTTCCTGCTGCTGAAAAACATCCCCACAGCATGATGCTGCCACCCCCATGCTTTACTGTAGGGATGCTATTAGCCTGTTGATGAGCGCTGCCTGGTTTTCTCCAAACATAACGCCTGGCATTCACTCCAAGGAGTTCAAATTGAGTCTCATCAGAGCAGAGAATTTGGTTTCTTATGGTCTGAGAGTCCTTCAGATGCCTATTTGGCAAATTCCAGGTGGGGAGTGGCTTCCGTCTGGCCACTTTACCATACAGGCCTGATTGGTGGATTGCTGCACAGATGGTTGTCCTTCTGTAAGGTTCTCCTCTCTCCACAGAAAAACGCTAGAGCTCAGACAGAGTGACCATCAGGTTATTGATCACCTCCCTGATTAACGTCCTTCTCCCCTGATCACTCAGCTTAGATGGCTGGCCAGCTCTAGGAAGAGTCCTGGTGGTATCAAACATCGTCCACATACGGATGATGGAGGCCGCTGTGCTCATTGGAACTTTCAGGGCAGCAGAAATTTTTCTGTAACCTTCCTCAGCGTTGTGCCTCGAGACAATCCTGTCTCGGAGGTCTACAGACAATCCTTTGTCTTCATGCTTGGTTTGTGCTTTGACATGCACTGTCAACCCTGGGACCTTATATAGACAGGTGCCTTTTCAAATCATGTCCAATCAACTGAATTGACCACAGGTGAACTCCAGTGAAGCTGCTGAAACATCTCAAGAATGATCAGTGGAAACAGAATGTAGCTGAGCTCAATTCTGTGAGCTTCATGGGTTAGGCTGTAAATACTGACGTAAAGGTGATTTCTCAGCTTTTTTTGTTTTTAATAAATTTGTGACAATTTCAAAAACTCTTTTTTCACATTGTCATTATGGGGTATTGTGTGTAGAATTTTAAGGAAATAAATGAATTTGATCCATTTTGGAATAAGGCTGTAACATAAAAGCATGTGGAAAAAGTAAAGCGCTGTGATTTCTTTCTGGATGCACTGTATCTCAGCCAAATATTTTCGTATCCAAACAAACAATACATCCATGGAAATCTAATTCATTACGCATTCTGAAACATTGACACTTATGCCATGTTCATGTCACATTCATGTCCAAATGTCAATATATCTCAATCTGTGTTCCACAGAAGAGCTCAAATATTTTAAAACCTACCTCTTTCTTAGGCTTTCCCTTCGCTTTGCTGCCAGAGGTCGATGATTTCTATTGAAAAAAAAAAGTTATTCAAGTCTTAAAAACACGTAATTTATTCATTCATTCATTCACTTTCCTTCAGCTTAATCCCTTTGTTCTTCAGGGGTTGCCACAGCAGAATGAACCGTCAACTTATATAGCATATGTTTTACACAGCAGATGCTCTTCCAGCCGCAACCCAGTGCTGGGAAACACCTATATATTATCTCATTCACTCACATACACAACGCACAATTTAGTTTTTTCAATTCACCTATAGTGCATGAACTGTGTGGGAAATCGGGGCAACCAGAAAAAACCCACGCCAACACGAGGAGAACATGCAAACACTACACAGAAATGCAAACTGTTCCAGTCGGGACTCGAATCAGTGACCTTCTTGCTGTGAGGTGACCGTGCTAGCCACTGAGCCACCATTTTGCTGTAATTTATTCACGTTCTATAAATTCTAGACACAACCGTATTTAGTAGAAAGTGTTACACAGACTTTACTATTCTAAAACAAAGCTTAGTAAATTCTAACCCTCGGTTTCTCCCACATGCGACAAGTGTAAAACATCTTTTTGGTCCTGTATTCAAATTCAAAGTTTTTGCTTAGACATTTCAGCTCTTTGCTAAGGTTTATGAGTGTGTTTAACTACCTGTGTCACGGTTGCAGGTTTGTGCGCTTCTCCGGAGTGTATGTTTGATCACGTGGTTTTGTTTTGTTTTGGTTGTCCATGTGGATTTGTTATGCTCACGTTCTATGACGACACTCAGCTGGTTTGATTAGTTCGCCAGCTGAGGCTCATCATAGTGCCTATATATCTCATGTGTGTGCGTGCCTGCGCGCGCTGTCTGTGCTCAGGCCCCTGAGGAGAATATCTGGACCCGGTTTTCCTGTTCTGTTCCTGCCCTGTGTTCTGCGTCCCTCTAGCTTGGCACAATTCTTGTTGGTTTATTGACTAAGACTAATAAACATTGTCACTTGCACTTGGATCCTCTCTGACCCTTATTTGAATGTAACTACCTGACCCAATGATAGCAATTTTGGGTTGGTCAGAATTCCTGGAGACTCTCAACCGAAATGTACGGTTACCTGCTCCGTATAGCAAGAGCATAACTAAGAAAATTATCATTTGTTTCTGGAAGAAGGCTTCTCTTTTCTGACCGACTTCTTGGACTCACCTCAACTTTACATTTGGAAAGATTTAGACATGCCACCTCTGGGAACTCTACAAAATTTGATAAAATTAGGGATTTTTTTTTTATTCTAACATAACAAAAAGACTAATAATGCTGTTTGATTTCTGAAGATTTGTAAGTAGTCATTACGTCCAGCCTTTTTGTAGGTCATATATGTCACCATTTTCATGCTTTATTTGACATTTTTGCAGAGATTATTGTTACATGATGGATTTGTCTGTCTGTCTGTTAATAACTAATAGAAAAAAACTAATTAAAAAAATGTCATTAAGTTGCATGCAGTAGAGTGGAGGAACCTTGATGTCAATTTGTATGCAAAAACCTAGAACCGAGTTAGCATTTAGGCAGTTCCGGTTCTCTTGTCCCAAAGTCAATAGGGTATATGCCGAGCTAGTGTTTTTCCCATTTTGATAAACTTCCGGTGACCTTTTAAAGTGATTTTTATTTTTATTTTAATCAGTTCATTTTACTGCATCAATGTTGTAATGTGATTAAAATACATTCAGTTAAATAGACTTTGTCATTCCTTTAGTTGCTCAAGCGTAAAACGAGACATAAAACTGTTGCACGCACCTATCAGAATCGGCAGGTTACCGCAGAAGCTCAATTGAATATACTAGGGTAAAATAAATGCACAAAAGGCATGGTGGGGAAATTAATGCGGTGCTTCTTGTACAATCTGAGACCCACTTTATATTGGATATCACTCAGCCAGTGGAGATCGCTGATTTTTAAAGAAAACAGACCTTAATTGCACCGGTTTTGCAATAGCATTCAGTTCACCGGAAGCGGTTAACCCAGGTTACTGGCAAATTAAAAGTCCTATTAGTATGCTTCGGCATGTACCCTATTGGCTTTTACATAATACACACCAGTAACATCACACTCTTGATTTTTTTAAATCGGTTACGCTTCTTTAAAAAGACGGTTGCTATCAAGTTGCGATATGGGACTACAGGCTGTGTCAATGACATTATACGTCATCGAGCTGAACTGGTCTGGAGCACAGCTCGCTTGTGTTAGGCATTTGGATTTGTCTGTTATTTAAGTATTTTCATGAATAGTATTTAATAGTTTGTAGTGTTTTTCTAAATGGGAATTCATATTGTGTGTAGATAATGCCTTCACTTTTAAAGGCAGTCGAGACAGATTAATTTGTTGATTATTTATTTAATTAAACGATATTATGAAGATACTGCTCACGAGTGCAGCCTGTCTCTTTCCTGCTCTCAGTAATACAAACGTTTGAATAAATGTGTAAAAATACACACATATTAACTGTCATTTTATAGTAATCAGGTGATTTTTCATTAATTTCTTTCTTTATCTAAACACATTTAACTCTGCCATAACTGCAATATTTACACTCCTCCTTAAAAGGTAAAGCATATGTGACTGTATGGGCTGCTTTTCGCTGTACTTCGTGACATAAAAAGAATCTTGAAAGTTGTTCTCTATCAATGAAGGAACTTGCAGGCATTTGATAGACTTGTTCCTCACGCCTCATTTCTGTCACCTGTTAAAGTAAGCAGGCTTAATACACTTATTTAAATATGTCTTATGATATGTAGGCACATTTATACATAGTTTTAAAACTTTTACAACAGCCGTAAAGCAAAAAAAAAATGTATTTCCCACGTAAAACGATCAAAAAGGCACGTAGCTCCCTACTGAAAAAAAAACAGATTAAACCAGCCTAGGCTGGTTGGCTGGTTTTAGCTGGTCAACCAGGCTGGTTTAAGAGGGGTTTTGGCCATTTCCAGGCTGATTTCCAGCCTGGTCTTAGCTGGTCAGGCTGGGAAATGACCAGCTAAAACCAGCTTGACCAGCATAGCCAGGCTGGGAGCCCAGCCAAAACCAGCTATGTCCTGCTTAAACCAGGCTAGTCAAGCTGGTTTTAGCTGGATTTAGCTGGTCAGTTTCCAACCTGACCAGCTAAGACCAGGCTGGAAATGGCTGGAAACCAGCCTGGAAATGGCCAAAACCCCTCTAAAACCAGCCTGGTCGACCAGCTAAAACCAGCCAACCAGCCTAGGCTGGTTTAAGCTGGATTTTTCTGCAGGGAGGTCCATGTGTTTTTGTGAATTTATTTGTTTATAATATATAGTGTGGATTATAATATAATAAAAATCTTTGTCATGGACCATATTTCTAAAAATAAGCTTGAAATGTCTGTAGCAGGGTGGTGCTGATGTCACAGGTGAGCGCCCTGAGGGCACTGTAGTACATTTTTAGCCTAATGTTAGCTTTTCAGTTCTTGCGTTTGCATTTAAGATCCAAAAGTGCTAAAAGTTGTATTTTAGTGTGAGGATTACCCGGCTGGAAAAAATGTGTGAGTGTAATGAACTGTGTTTGAACACAGAGCTTATTATTTGCAATCTTCCTATGGGAAAATCCTATAGAGATTTTTTCTAGGGAACCAGTTTTATGCTAGCAGCCGATTAGCCTACAAGGTGACGTCATAGTTCCTCCTCTCTATTGACCCTCTCAGGCTAAACCATTGGATATAATGGGTGATTTTTGTCCCCCTCCCCACAGCATTTTCACAGACCAATAGCAAAGCAAGGCAAGTGCACCAGCAGAGGGAGCCTCTTTCTGCACATAACAGCAGATGGAGGGGGCATTGGGTTCATGGAGGACTCTTGAGGCGGGAGCTGACAGTGCTTTGCTCAGGGCTAAGTGGCTAACAGCGGGTCACCTGCATTTAGCCAGGGGATGAGCTGTCAACGAAAAAAAACCTGCATACACTATACAGAATTAATAATGCATATGTCTCTGTGTGTTTGCAAACCTGAGACAGCTGTGTTGTACTACCAGGCAATAGTGAGAAAAAAAAACAGCAAGTCTATATTTATATCCACACTCACGGCTATGCCATGATCACACAAAGAGGCTCATTAATCATAATGCGAGTTAATTAAAAGCAAGACTGCTCACTCTCTTGGATGGGCCTTTGTTTTTGCTGCCTTTTGGTCGTCCTCTTGGTTTTTTCGCACTTGGTGACCCACTGGATTCCTGAAAGAAAACATGTTTATTAAAGGGACAGTTCACCCAAAAAGGAAAATGCTGTCTTCATTTACTCTCCTTTCCCTTATATGAGTTTCTTTCTTCAGTTGAACACAAAGAAATGTGTTTTAAGGGAAGCTTGAAACCTGTAACCATTGACTTCCATTGTTTTTTTTTTCTATGGAAGTCAATGGTTACTGGTTTCCGGCTTTCTTTAAAATGTTGTCATTTGTGTTTAACAAAAGAAAGAAACTCATATAGCTTTTAAAAGGAAGTAAATAGTGAATAAATATAATTTTTTGGGGTGAACTATCCTTTTAGGATGTTCCCTCTGTATGTTATACTAAACTGAGGGTGCGTATTTTTATGCATTAAACTGATTGCATTATGTTTGCTCATTGATCAATATATCTGTTAACAGATAATGCAATTGTTTTATGTACCTTAGGATGCTTCCTTGGTCTTCCTCGTCCTCTTTTCTCTACTCCATCCTTGTCCTTAAGGGAGACGGTTTGTTTTTCTGAATCACTCATGATTGCAGTCTGTTCAAAACACGTGGAATCAATTAAATATAATATGCAATATTTAATATTTGTGCTGACTTGCAACTCAAGCATACATTTAATAGCTCATGATTATAAACACATCCCTAAAACCACAAATGCAATGCTAATAAGTGAAGTTTAATTCACTTTAAAACAGTGAAAGACATCAAAATAATGCATAATCAAGTTTCAAAGTTGTACAATTGGCAAATTCACGCCGGTAACCCATCTGAATCACTCTGATGTTGATCATGCAGGCGAGGCGCTCAATAGGTTATGCAACGACAAATCTGTATGGAAGCCATACAGCGTGAGCTCCGCTTTAAAGGCGGACGTGCAAACGAGCATTACAGCCCTCGTGCATTCATTTAACACAGGACGAAACATTGACTTACATGCACTTAAGAGGAATAATAATGTCGTGGTGCGCGCGCTGCTCTGTTCGGCGGCTCCACCTCCCGCACGATGTTAAATTATAGCGCAACCGACCGTCTACCCTTAAAGCACCGTCTTAATTCCGAGGCAAATCGACGTCCGCGGGTGCCAAAAGGAGCGAAATTAACTCTGTCAGCTCCGATCCTGTCGAGGGATACACGCGATAGATGCGATTACGGCGAGTTCAGGAATAGCAGGCTGTCTGAGGAATAAAAGGCCAATGGAAAAGCAGGATGAGCCGCAGGTTGATGGGAAGAGAGGCGGATCTCACGGGGCCATATGCTGCTGCATACTCTATACTGGCGCTGATAAATTAGCGGCGCCAAGTACAAAACAACTTTAGGGATCATGGGATATTTAAACCCTTGAATAGAATAGAATAGAATAGAATAGAATAGAATAGAATAGAATAGAATAGAATAGAATAGACAAATGGATTCACAATCAATCTATCATTTAAAATAACAAAAACAAATCAACAATCAAATGATAGATAGATAGATAGATAGATAGATAGATAGATAGATAGATAGATAGATAGATAGATAGATAGATAGATAGATAGATAGATAGATAAAATTAATAGAAATAGACTAATATAATATATTCATTCATTCATTTTCTTTTCGGTTTAGTCCTTTTATTAATCTGGGGTCGCCACAGCGGAATGAACCGCCAACTTATCCAGCACATGTTTTAAGCAGCGGATGCCCTTCCAAATATAATATAAAATGATATAATATAATATAATATAATATAATATAATATAATATAATATAATATAATATAATATAATATGATAATATAGGGCGAGGCAGTGGCGCAGTAGGTAGTGCTGTCGGTTCATTCCGCTGTGGCGACCCCGGATAAATAAAGGGACTAAGCCGACAAGAAAATGAATAAATAAATGTTATAATATAAAATTAAATACAATAAAATAAAATAATATAATATAATATAATATAATATAATATAATATAATATAATAAAATATAATATAATATAATATAATATAATAAAATATAATATAATATAATATAATATGATATAATAAAATATAATATAATATAATATAATATAATATAATATAATATAATATAATATAATATAATATAATATAATATTAGGGCGAAGCAGTGGCACAGTAGGTATTACTAGGTAGTGCTGTCGCCTCACAGCAAGAAGGTCGCTGGTTCGAGCCTCGGCTCAGTTGGCATTTCTGTGTGAAGTTTGCATGTGCTCCCTGCGTTCGGGTGGGTTTCCTCCGCGTGCTCTGGTTTCCCCCACAGTCCAAAAACATGCGGTACAGGTGAATTGGGTAGGCTAAATTGTCCGTAGTGTATGAGTGTGTGTGTGAATGTGTGTGTGGATGTTTCCCAGAGATGGTTGCAGCTGGAAGGGCATCCCATGTGGTAAAACTTGCTGGATAAGTTGGTGGTTCATTCCGCTGTGGCGACCCCGGATTAATAAAGGAACTAAGCCGACAGGAAAATGAATGAATAATATAACATTAATGCTGAGCAAAGAGTAATCTTTATTAAATACATTAAACTAAAAGTGTGTTTCGACATAATATATGTGTATTATTTTTATTTGGTATGAACGTATATGTGATACACATAAAAAAATAAATATTCAACAAAAATGATATATAGTGTATTACATCCATATATATATATATATATATATCTTAAAATTACTTTTTTCCCTTAAACATATGCATGCATGTGTGCACTTTTATATACACACAGCACACACAAATATATTATGCCAAAACAAACTTTTATTTTGGATGCAATTAATCATGAATATTCTTTGCCCAACACTTGATATAATATAATGTAATATAATATATTCATTTATTCATTTTCTTTTCGGCTAAGTCCCTTTAATAATCTGGGGGTCGTCACAGCGGAATGAACCGCCAACTTATCCAGCATATGTTTTACGCAGCGCATACCCTTCCAACTGCAAACCATCACTGGAAAACATCCATACAGACTCATTCAAACATATACTCCACGGACAATTTAGCCTACCCAATTCAGCTATACCACATGTTTTTGGAGGAAACCGGAGCACCCAGAGGAAACCTACACCAACATAAGGAGAACATGCAAACTCCTCACAGAAAGACCAACTAACCCAGCCAAGGCTCAAACCAGTGACCTTTTTACTGAGAGGTGAACGTGCTACCCACTGCACCGCTGTGCAGCTATAATTAATATAATATAATATAATATAATATAATATAATATAATATAATATAATATAATATAATATAATATAATATAATATAATATAATATAATATAATACATGTACTTAAACAAAAAGAAAAAGACCGGATAGATCACATGCTATATGGGCTATTTAAAAAATAAATGTATAAAATGTTGGTCACTCTATTTTAAGGTACAATTCCTACTATTAACGTTATTAAAGTAAAGTAATTAACTGCTTATTAATATAGGTAGTAGTTGGGTTTACGATTAAGGATATACAATAACATCATACTTTGCAAGTAGCCTACTAATAAACAGCCAATACTTTAATAATAAGCAAGTAATAAGACAGTAATTAATAATGGTAATTGATATTCAAACTAATGTGACAGCCAGACAGACAGACGGACGGACGGACGGACGGACGGACGGACAGACAGACAGACAGACAGACAGACAGACAGACAGACAGACAGACAGACAGACAGACAGACAGACAGACAGACAGACAGACAGACAGACAGACAGATAGATAGATAGATAGATAGATAGATAGATAGATAGATAGATAGATAGATAGATAGATAGATAGATAGATGCAAGAAAGGACAGAAATAGGCTATATTTTAACAATTTAATAACATGTAACTATAAACAAATATGCTATATTGTAATGATATGATAAAGAATACATTATTTTAACAATTTATTATATTTTAAAGACTTTTAGCTCAATAAAGTATTAATTTGCTGCTTAATTTTAAAGTAGACCTAGCTGGGTTTTTGATTAGGGATGTAGAATAAGATCATACTTATAAGAAGCCTATTAATAGGCCTACTACTAAACTGCCAATAATATTAATCAGGTAATAAGACAATAATTAAAAATGAGACTTTATATTTAAATTAGACAGATATAATACGAATATAATACGGAGAAATAATATTAAAAAACAAGCTCCTCTCGTTTCAGTTAGGTGGCGCGGTAATGTGACGTTGGCAAACTACGTCATTGCGCTTGGTGACAGCAGACTGGAATATTCAAAACAATGAGCTTTACGTGATCTGTATGTAAGCGTTTCACTTTGTCCTTTATTTCAATGTTTTCTGTCTTGAAACTTGATCGAACCGATGAGTTGAAATGCGCGACAGTCGTGTTTTCTTGCGTGTTGAATGGCTGTGAATGGATTCTGTCTTGTTTACATTGCAAGCCACTCTAGAACATTCTGCCTTAACACTGCGAGTCAGTAACGTTTTGAAAAGGGAAAACTGCTGTATTTATTTATATATTGAAATTCAGAGATCTATAAAACAGTGTTTAGTTGTGAGTATAAGGTTGGCTAAAGGTATGGGGCTAGTCTGCTAACTAACTGGGATTACAGCTTTAACCAACTGGGATTACAGTTTTAACCAGCAAAGTCTGTGTGTTTGGAGACTGTTGCCACTGCCTGTGTCATAATTACGTATACAATATGTATGTATATATCTAAAATATATGAAAGCATTTAGACATGTATTTGATTAAATATATACATTTATTACATTGATGTGTAATATAATAATAATATAGGCTTATACAATTTTATTTTACTTCAAATAATTGTACTGCATTGATAGATTGCAAATTGTAAAGATTTAAAATAATGAGGTTTTGGTGTACTATTTCTCAAGTAGATTACTTTAATATGTCATTAAATATTCTTGTCTTAATTATGATTATTTGGTGTTTAAATTATTGCTATGTTTAGTGGCATTTTAGTAGGTGAAATTATGGTAAAAGAGGCTATGATATGATTGTGTATTATTAAAATTCACAAATGATTTTGTTAGAATTTAGTTCAAATTAAATAGTACATGATTAAAAAATCTATAATAAAAAGTAAATTATTATTGTTTCATCATGTTGCTATTTCCTTAACTCTTATTTGCTGTTGGGGGTGTTTTCATCCAATCCGGGGTGATTTTGAGTCTTAATTTGGCCAAAACGTTTTCTGTGTATCAGCTAGCAAAAAGATTTGTGGTGACTAATCTTGTTTTAACACATGCAAAAATGCATCAGATACAGTTTTTTGGAAAAACTTTTTTTCCAAACTAGTTTTGCATAAATCTGATAATCAACCTCAGTCAAGATGAAAACTACTAAATTTCTTATAAAAATTACAGGATTTTAACTCTTTAATTGCCATATTCATAAATTATGTCACTGATTTGATGAAAAAAAAACACACAAAATGATGTATTTTCAATATAAAAAGTATTTTTTTTTACCTTTTATCACAGTCTTGGACATTGTTTTTGATTGATTTTCATTTTTTTTCTTTCTAATTTACTGTTGGTGGCTATTTTTCCCTCATTGACTTTTATTTTAACTACACTTTTTTGATTACAAAAGCCATGACACCATATAATCATGCATTTTTGATTGTTAGTGGTTTTCCCTGTTGGGAAGAGGTCAAATTGATCATTTTTACTGTTGGTCATCAGTTGGCACATTAACCCTTTAGATGGGGCTGTGCAAAAAAAAGCTTAGTTTCTGTATCTTATATGGAGTATAACAGCAAATTAAAGTGTGTGTCTGTGAGTGTGTGAATGTGGCCTTTACACTCTTACCTTGATGTGTCTGAAAAAATTAAAATAGGCATCTCAGTTCTCAGAACTGCATTGAGTAAATAAAAACAAAGACTGTATTTATGCACCATCAAATGTGGTTATAATGGAAGTGTCACGTCTGCTGTAGTGCCATCTTGTGGTTTTCTGGACACTAGTTATGTTTTGTTTGTTCCTGTTTTGTAGTTCACGTGATCACTAATTGTTTCCAGCTGTCTGTCAATTATTGTCTATTTATTATTGTCTTTATAAGCTTTGTTATGTGGTGTTTAGCTTGCCTTTGGATTTTTGCTGTTTGCTCGTGCTCTGTTTACACCATTCTGTTTTGTTTTGTCCGGCTCTTATCTGGCCCTGGGGTCCGTTCTTCGTACCTCGCTTAAATGATCTAAGATGATTTGGCAGATCCTGGATCTTTTAATCTTGATAACTGATCTCTCGTTAATTTGGTTCTTCAAACAAGTTCGCGAATCAGATTAGCATGTCTGGATGAACTGATCTGGGATCGCTGCGTGTGTTGTGAAGGACAGATCTATCGATCCTCGAAATCATGATCAGCAATGCAGCGATTGGCTGACGGCACAGCAGCGTAATGACATCATCTGATTAATATTCAATTATCCATGTGAGCAAAATTACATCAAATTAGCAGTAAACGGTTTGTTAAATATGACACGCAATAACCTTCCACATTTGTTGTGAGCTGCAGGCTTTACACTTTCATGTGTCAAGAGTATTCATCATGTATTTCAGTACATATCAATGTATTTAGTTCTACATTTAGAAAAGATTTTCTTTATTATAGTAGCCGTTTTTTGAATCGCTGTATGGAATAACTGGATGTTTACAAAAGCATTTTGATATTGGTAAAGGCATCTGCAACTTTTTTGTAAAGCATAATCACTGGCATTTTAACTATCAAAACATCAAACGTTCATATTAATAAGTTTTCTCTTTGCACCACCAGGTGGCAGTCTTTGTACTTTCATTTCGGGGGTGCAGATTGCATACGTTTTATTAATATATTTAACTTTATTTATTTTCTTAATAATTTTAACTTTATATGTATAGTTAAAAAATATTTACTATTTTCCCAAGTGTATATAACTACTACTGTAAGAAAATATCAGAATTCGGCACATACTTTCTCTATTATCTTTGCTTGAACTGACCCGATCTAATCCTGTTTATATGAATTGAACCTGCTCCCAATCAGGTTTGACCTAGCAGAACTGTTGCTATGACAACTCTCGGATCAGCTTTGAAGAACGAAACGATCCTGGATCGTGTTAAATCGTCAATATCCAAATCCAGCTAACCGAGTAATCCACGTACGAAGAACGGACCCCTGGTCCTAGTCTGCTCACTGAAACATCGTTTTGGTTTGTTTGTTTGTTCAATTTGTTTCACGTTATGATTATATTTTTGAATGCCTGTTCAAACATAGTTTGATTCACTTTTGTTTTTTGTGTTGTACTTTTTGTCTCTGTTCGATTTTTGTACCTGGCCTGTCCCCTTTTTTTTTTATTAAAACTTCAATTGCTGCACTTGGATATATCTTGTATTTTTGCAAGCCCATCGCAACACTACGGGAAGTCAATGGGGCAAAAACAGCCACCAACAGTAAATTAGGGAGAAAAAATTAAAATCTAACAATGCATCAAAGCCAATGTTGTTACATATCGTTCACATATCCAAGACTGAGATAAAAGGTTTTAAAAAAATCCAGCCCACAACTACTTTTTATGTTGAAAATACATCATTTTGTGTGTTTCTTTTTTCACTAAATTAGTGACATCATTTGTAAACTCGTAAATTAAAGAGTTAAAAAAAACATTTAGTAGTTTTGATTAGGGCTGAGGTTGATTAACAGATTTAAGCAAAAATATGTTTAATTAATAATTATAAATTTATATTTATGGTTATTGAATGCCTTTTTACAGCAGTTTATTTCAGTCATCCTCTCTAACATAACTAAAGGTCGTAAATTTAAACAGTCCACAAGGATTAAACATTCCCATCCCCTAAAGCCAGTTGTTACTCAAATTTAGAGCTCATTTTGGACTTCAGGTATTACAAACCATAAAAAAAAGACCAAACCATCGAGTTCAGACAGCTGGTGCAACCACAGCAGAGCTTTGAAGCCACACCACAAGTCCAGATGCAGTGCCATATGACTTTATATTTATAACTGAAGTCTGTAACACACTCTCTGCGTTTCAGGACTGAATCTGATCTGCTGGCTGGTGCATCTCCTGCAGAATAATGCATTGTCTATAAAAATGGGAGGCAGTGGATCCAAACCCAAAGGAGTTTGGCCTTTTACCAGCTCAGCGGCTGGAGGAGAAGCTCCCGGGGAGGGCAGCGAACAGTGTTTAGCACGTCTGCGAGGATCCAAGAATGCCACACCATTTGTTTTCACAAGGAGAAGGTAAATACTGTGTTGTGATATTAAAATAGTTCAGAACATGTGAGGAAAACCTGTGATCGTCAAGGTTAAGTATCACCTGCAGTACGAATATTCGCATTTCATCCCAAATGTATTTTGTTTACTTTAGTTTGAATATGTAGGACGAGAAATGGGAACATTTTAGTCTAAGCACCAATTTTCACTATTAGCTAGTGGCTTATTACCTGGCTATAATTAAGATATTAACTGTTTATTAGTACTTATAATGTACATATTCTGCATGATATTCCTACCTAATACTTAACCCTAACTACTACCTTAACCACTTAAACTCTGCAGACCCGGTACCGGAGTTATCGACTTTCGCTTTAAGATTTAAAGGGCTAGCATTGCACCAGACCCCCGTAAGTGGTTTCGTTTGAAAGTGTAGAATCTATATTTTATGCACATGTGCATCACTTTGGTTTTTATTCTACTGTACAAAAGTTATTTACACTTAAATACACAGTGTTTAGGATCCCCGAGCTGGGTATTTTACATTGGTTCATTTCCATATTTTTCATATGACACTTGTACAAGTTATAGCTCAAATGAAAGCTCTTACCGGTGCTCATACGGTTCTAGCATTCTTTTTACTGAATTATTTTCACATTTCAAACAGTTTCCGAATGAATCGCGGTGTTTCCATGGTGTAGAAGTGAAAACAATACATTCATGATCACTAAGCAGCCCCAGATAGCACAGACAGCTGTCATCTCTCACCTTATGCTGTGTGCTTCAGCGCCATTTCTCCTCTGTTTTTGAGGTGATGTGCATAAGTAATCCTTATATATGTCTGATGTGGTCCAAACACAGTGAATTATGTTTGATCAAACAAAAGAATAGTGAAATATGAAAACAATGATCGGTCCCTGTGGCTTGTGTAGCACCTCTCATCAGTTGGAATACAATAACTTTTGCATAGATTATGGTAGAGACATTTTTCTTTTTTCCTATGATTACAGACATGTACAGGAATCAACAAAATTAATAACAGCTCGCTAGACCACACAGAACGTAAAAGGTGCACTTTTAAATTTGAGTTTATAAAAACAGAAAGCGTGCTTTTTTCAGGTGTTAATTATAACACAGACAACATATGCAGTTATTTTAAACACTTTCAATAGTGTTTTATGAAAATTCAAAGGGTTTTCTTTAAAATGATACCAAATTTGTGCATTTACACCTCTGCTTGTGGATTTGGGAAGCTTTTAAATTTGAGTAGGCAAAATCCAGGCAGAAATCCTAAAATAGCAGCAGAGTTTAACTGGTTAATAACTATTAATAAGCAGCAAATTAGGAGCTTATTGAGCCAAAAGTCTTACGCCCTATTAACACGGGGCTTCAGCATCAACAATTGACTGAAGGCGTGTCTGACGTTGGGGCTGACGTGATCGTCATAGCAGTGTCAGCCAATGAAATTCAGTCAGCATTAGGCCACTGTCTAGCTGGTGAATTTGCATACAGCGATCTGATTGGCTGATGCTTCCATCGGCGCCTGTAAAGTTGAGCTAGTCCCAACTTCTGCAGCGAGCATGCCTGTGAAGCGGCGCCGACGGATCCACAATGCAGTTCGACAACGCCTGACATCATCCATTCAAAGTGAATTTAAAGCGTTGACGCTGACGCCCCGTGTGACTGGGGTGTAAGAATCAAGTATTTCAGACAGCTGTGAAATAATAAACGTTAAACTATCATGAATAAATGCTTAGTTCATGTTAATAAATACATTACTAACAGTTTTAAAAAGTGTCTGTTTGTTGCTGCAGTTCCTTGTATTTTGATGAAGATGGAGATCTGGCTCATGAATTTTATGAGGAGACTGTGGTGACCAAGAACGGCAGAAAGAAAGCAAAGCTGAAGAGAATTCAGAAAAACCTTATACCTCAGGTGAAATATACTGATTCAGTTACATGGAGATCTGAATTCACACTGAAAAGTGCTGAATAATTAGAAATTATCTTTCTTTCTTTCTTTCTTTTCTTCCTTCCTTCCTTCATTCGTTCATTCAGTTATTCATTCTACTTTTATTCCACTCATTCCCTTTTTTCATTCTTTTTTTCTGTTCATTAATTTGTTTCTTCTTTCAGTCCTGCCTTCAATTGTTTTTGATCCTTTCTTTCTTTCTTTCTTTCTTTCTTTCTTTCTTTCTTTCTTTCTTTCTTTCTTTCTTTCTTTCTTTCTTTCTTTCTTTCTTTCTTGTTAATAATTTTGTTCCTTTCATTTCTACCTTCCCTTCTTCTTTCCTTCCTTCCCTCTTTGCTTTTTTGCTTCCTTCCTTCCTTTGTATTTTTATTTTTTTATGTTCATTATTTTGTTATTCAATTTGTTTTTTTTATTCCTTCTACCCTTCCGTCCTTACTTCCGTCTGTCCTTCCTTATGTCCTTCCTTCTTTTTTCTTTGTTCATTAATTCCCTTTATTGTTTTTATTCTTACTTTTTTCCTTCATTCATTCATTCATTCATTCATTCAATCAGTCATTCATCCATTTCTTTTTTCTTTGTTCATTAATTTTTCTTCTTTTATTTCTTCCTTCTATTGTTTTTGATTCTTCCTTCCTTCCTTTTTTCCTTTATTCATTCATTCATTTCTTTTTTCTTTGTTCATTAGTTTTTTCTTTAATTCCCTTTGTTGTTTTTGATTATTCTTTTTTTCCTTCCTTTATCTTTCCTTCATTTATTCATTCATTCATTTTTTGTTCATTAATTTGTTCTTTCTTTCTTTCCTTCCGTCTATTGTTTGGGATTCTTTCTTCTTCCTTCGTTCCCTCTTTTCTTCATTTTACTTTCATTTATACCTTTTTCTTTGTTCATTAATTTTTTTCTTTCCTACCTACTATTGTTTTGCTCGCTCCTTCCTTCCTTCCTTCCTTCCTTCCTTCCTTCCTTCCTTCCTTCCTTCCTTTCTTCCTTCCTTCCTTCCTTCCTTCATTTACTTATTTATTTATTTATTTATTTATGTATTCATTAAGTTTTAATTTTTTCATTGATTTGTTTCTTTCCTTCCTTCCTACTATTGTTTTTGTTCCTTCCTTCCTACCTTCTTTCCTTCCTTTCTTCATTCCTTTCTTTTTTCTTTTTGTTTAATAATTTTTCTTCTTTCATTCATTCCTTAGATTTCCTTCCTTCCTTCCTTCATTTATTCTACTTTCATTCCCTTTTTCTCTGTTCATTAATTCGTTCCTTCTTTCCTTCCCAACTTCTACTGTTTTTGATTCTTCCTTTCTCCTTGTGTCTTTCTTCCATCCTTCCTTCATTTAGTTGTTTCTAGTCGTTCATCTAAGCATGAATTTTGCTGAAATATTATATTCAGTTATTTATTAATTCATTTGTTCTTGGCAGCTCACCTAAGCATGTTGATCACCTTGGATCACATAATTGAGTTTTCTTTGTATTTTTATCCTCATGTCTACAGGGAATAGTGAAATTAGATCACCCCCGAATCCACGTGGACTTTCCTGTGATCCTGTGTGAAATCTGACATGATCCCGGACGTCCTTCATCCGTCCGTCACCACAGCGAGGCTTCCACCAAAAACATCATACTTTCTGATTAGTGTTTTGGTGTATTGACAGCAGACGTGCATCACTCTGTCCTCTGTGATGCACAGTAAGTATGGAAAACTAAAGCAATGCAGGGATTATACATAAATCACTGGTGTTTGTTGATGTCGACCGCACTGCACTTGTGTGTGATTATCATTGTGTTGTATATTATGATATTCTGTTGTGTCTGATTCTGTTTGTTGGGTTGTGACCCCTATCTGCACTTGTAAACATGTACTGTACAGTAAGTTATGAGTTCATATACATGAATAAAATGGTTTAGCAGATTATATAGAAGTGATTTATTTATCTAAATCAGAAAAGACTGTACTGTAGGGGGACCAACAGTTGGTGTTAGGTTGATTTTGGCTGTATTTCTGCTGGCTCTGGGTGTTGGGGTGTGGCAGACACTGAAAGGTCAGAGGTCAGAATCTGTTTAATGTGTTTCTGCTCTCTGAAGATCACCGCTGTAAGGTTTTTTCTCCCGATCAGAGGCTGAGATGCTTTATCAGAGGTGTGTTTCAGTCTCTGTGACGTCTTTAGGAATGTTTCGTCCCGCCCGTGTGAACGGAATACAGGAAGCGGCGACAGGATGCCATTTCTGCGCACAATCACTGACACTGATAAGAGGAGGAGCTGCTGGAGGAGTCAGTCTGATGAGGAGACCTGTGAAGGTTACAGCAGCCCGCAGGGGTGTGTGTGTGTGTGTGTGTGTGGGGGGGGGGGTGTATGTGTGAGAGAGTTACTGTGAGTAAGTGTGCATGAATGTGTCTTTGTGTGAGTGAATAAGTGTGTGTGTGTGTGTGTGTGTATGTATGTATGTGTGTTTGAGTGAGTTGCTGTGTTTTTGAGTGTGCATACTCTGTGTGTGTGTGTGTGTGTGTGTGTGTGTGTGTGTGTGTGTGTGTGTGTGTGAGGTTGTCTATGTGCATATATGTATATTTCTGTGTGAGAGTGTGTCTGTGTGCATATATGTGTCTGTGTGTGCATATATGTCTTGTGTGTGTGTGTGTGTTTGTGTGAGTGTGTGTGAGACAATGCCTGTGTGTGCATATATGTTTTATTTGTGTGTGTGTGTGTGTGTGCGCGTGAGTGTGGATGTGTGAGTGTGTGTGTCTGTGTGCACACTGAATGTGTCTTGTGTGTGTGTTTGAGTGAGTGAGTTCCTGTGTTTTTTGTGTGAGTGAGTGTGTATCTGTGTAATTCTATGTGTGTTTGTTTTTTGTGTCTGTGTGAATGAGTGTGTGTCTGTGTGCATACGGTATGTGTCTCTGTGTGTGATTGAGTGTATGAGTGACTTCCTGGGTTTTTTGTGTGTGTGTGTGTGGGTGTGTGAGCTCCTGTGTTTTTGTGAGCTCCTGTTTTTGTCTCTGTCTCTACATGTGTGTGTATGTGTTGCAGATATTTGTGTAAGTTTGTTTGTTTGTGTGTGTGAGAGTGAGTGTGTCTATGTGAGTGAGTGCGTGTGTCTATGTTTGTAGATGTGTGTTTGCATATATGAGTGTGTGTGTGTGCGTGTGTGTGTGTGTGTGTGTGTGTTTGAGTGTGTGAGTGTCCTTGTGCATACTGTATGTGTGTGGGTTTGTGTGTGTGTGTGTGAGTGAGTTCCTTTGTTTTTGTGTGAGTGAGTGCATATCTGTGTATAATTCTGTGTGTATGTTTGTCTGTGTGTGTGTGTGTCTGTGTCCATATTTGTGTTTGTTTTTTGTGTCTGTGTGTGTGAGTGTGTCTGCGTGCATACTGTGTGTGTGTGTGTGTGTGTGTCTGAGTATGTGAGTTTCTAAGTGAGTTAGTTTCTGTGTTTTTGTGTGTGCGTGTCTGTGTGTGCGATTGTTTGTATGTGTTTGCTTGTGTATCTTTATGTAAAACAGTAATAACTATACTTTTTGAAAGTCACATACACACACACACACAGGCCTCAGTGTTTGCTTGTCATATGAAGATCTTACCTTAAGACTCTCATCCTCACCAATCTGACTCATTCATCACTGTCCTCAATGAAGCTGCAGCTTGACCTTTGACCTGCAGGTTTACTATAGGAGTGTCTGATGGACCGATAACGCACAGGAAAACTGCGCCTCTGATCTCTCCTGCCGCTCAAGGATGTGACTTTGCCATTTTCGGGAGGCGGGCGGTGATGGGTGTGTGTGTGTCCAGTTCCTCTCATATTGTTAAAGCTTCCTGCCGCTGGAAGAAACCGTGATGTAAAGGCCCAAGAACGGGGAGTAAAGGAACAGGGTCGAGGAAGGAAGTGTCGCTCTCTCTTTCATGAACACACACACACACACACACACACACACAGTGAGCACTCACTCTTGAGTCAGCAGAACAGCGGCGGAACAGGATTTCAGCAGGTCATTGAAAGAATGAATACACTTGAAAGCGGCGTTCATTTGATTTTGTCTCATGCGTCCTCAGATATTAGTAACATCTTAATAGATTTATGCAGATTTTTAAATACCAAACCTTGACTCAATATTGCTAATATTCTAATGATATTGCTAAAATGTTAACATGAAATAAAAATTATACGTGCACTTAAAAATAATAAACGTTTCAAATATTATTTCTAACAAAAAAATGAACAATTTGTAATACATTAATAATACTAATTTTAATTCATATTATATTTGCATTTTTATACATTAAATATATTTATATTATTTATTTTATTAATAAAAACAAATAATAAAACATTTCGATAAAGTAATTATGGAAACAAAACAGTTAATTTTCTGTTTCATAAATAAAAAATGATTAATGTTATTCATTCATTTGTTGTTGTTTTTTCGGCTTAGTCCATTTATTAATCAGGGGTTGCCACAGCAGAATGAACCGCCAACTTTTCCAGCACATGTTTTACTCAGCGGATGCCCCTCCAGCTGCAACCTATCTCTGGGAAACACCACTACAGACAATTTAACTTGCCCAATTCACCTATACCATATGTCTTTGGGCTTGTGGGGAAACCGGAGCACCCGGAAGAAACCCACTCGAACACGGGGAGAACATGCAAACTCCTCACAGAAATGCCAACTGACCCAGCTGAGGCTCGAACCGGTGACCTTCTTGCTGTAAGGCGATCATGCTATCCACTGCGCTACCGTGACGCCCGACTAAATATTATAAGAACATTAATGTATTGTAATTATATATTAATAATTGCATATAATTGTATAGTAATACAAGTATTACAGTTGTATATAAAGGTATTATACATACAATGTAATGTTCAGAATTGTATACTAGCATAGTGCCACTTTTTTATAATAATAAAAATTTTTAATACTATTTTCCCCTTGTTTTATTTTATATTAAAGAGCCCGTATTTTGCATTATATTAGGTCATATTTTGGTTTTTGGGGTCTCCATCAACAGGCTGATATGCATGCAAGGTCAAAAAACACATTCATTGTTCTATAATATGCATCTGTTTTAATATAATTATCCCAGCGACTCCCATATGTTTTGTTCAGCGAATCATTTGTTCCCAAACCCCTCCTTACCGCGAAGCTAATCTGCGCTGATTGGACCGATGACAGTCTGTTTTAATTGGCCGACTGCATTCGGCATGAGACAGAGAGAATTGCCCACTAGGACCACAGTATGAAGTAGTAGAAAGTATGTGAGACCCCAATGCAGGAATGCAATAAATCAATGCTGTTAAACACCAGCACATACTCTACTCTTAACTGTAACCCAAAGTAATAATGACACTTATTCAGTATTAATCCACACAGTGGCAAAAGTTTAACTATTTTGAAAATGTGCCGTGTGTGTGTAGGAACAGCTGATGGTGGCCATAGCAAAGACAAACAGCAGAGAATCGCCAGTTCAGAAACACATCTAAATCAGTAAAGGAAGAAGCAAGCGTTACATTTTTAACATGGTTTTGGACGTGATATGTGAACAGCCCCATACAGATTTAACCTGAGAGATAAAGTTCAAGCACTGATCTATAATAGATACGTGATTACAAGCTGCGCGGGAGCGATTACAACTTATAACACACAATTAAACGCATATTTTGCAAACTAAACAAAACGAGAACTAAAGAAACTGGTCCATTTGAACTGTAAAAGTTACTGATAAAGCCCCTGTCAAAGTCTGACAAAGCCCTATAGTCTCTGCTGCTCATTCAATAGCAAACGGCTGACGAATCCCGCATTGCAGCGTAGGTTAATGTATCAAAAATCATAAAAATGACAGGAACAAACACAGCACATGGTTGGCTATACTGTGGTATTGTTGTGAAAATGAACTTCAACCCTTCATTCCCCGCAGCCAAATCTCCCTCTGTCAGTGATCGTCATCTTCGCGTCATGATCAGTCCCGTGATCCCCCGCACATCCACTAGTGTGTGGAGTGAAAGCGCATGCAAATCGGAACTGAAAGTACATATTTGGTGATGTACCGCATCAACGTCGATGCAATCAAACAAAAGATCCGAACCCAACTTGATTTGTTTATTCGACTCCGCGTTGACTATTTCACTAAAGAATCAATAGATTTAAACATGCTGCACTTTTAGATTTAAACCTCATTCCCTTTTCATTCGCTTAGAGCTGTGTTACACACTGCATGGAAGCTCATTTTTAAAAACCCATAATAGGAACTCTTTAAACTCAATATTGCTTACCACATAACAAAAGTTTATGCATAGTCTTGATGTTTGTCTTATGCAGAGATGCCCTAGTAGGGCCCAGGGGCCAAAGTTGGCATATGGTAACCTTTGATTTGGCCCATCATCCCATCTGAGAAGAGAAGAAGAATGATGAGAATTGTCAATTAAAATTTAATGTGACCTTTTTGTTTGTTGCTTTTGTTTTTAAAAGCTAGCTGAAATGAAATGTTTTAATAAAATGGTGTAAATTGATCAGATTTTGTTTAAATGTACACACTGTCACCCCGCAATCCAGAGACTTGGGTGAGCAAATCAAGTCAGAGTGCTTGCATTCAGCATTGAACACCACTTTCTTATAAATTGTTATAAATGTGCTTGCTTGTTTTTTATGCAATACGTTATAATTTAAAAAGTTATACAGCATTAGTTAAATACAATTAAAAGTAATGTTTTCTATTTATTATACTATATGAATATTATTCTACTGAAATATTATGAAATAAATTAAGAAATGGCAATTCAATGTAATATAGTTTGGTATATTTACCTTCGGCTCCCTTGTTCTCAATATTTGAATTTTGGCCCATCATACGAAAAAGTTTGGGCACCCCTGGTCTAAAAATGGGGGGAAAAGACCTTCGTTTGAACACATTTCTCTCATTTGCATAGAGGAAAACACGCCCCTGTGTGAGCTGCAATAAAGCCACGCCCCCTGCAGCGAATCAATGAAACTTCTGAGAGCGGCGCTTTGAAGTCCTCGCACAGATAAAGGCGTCTCGGATGAAGAATGCGAGCAGATTCTCGCATATACATTCATATTTGCAGACGAATATTCGCGAACGTTTCTATGTCGGAGGCAACAGGCGACACAGATTTACAGCGCAACCACAGGATGGAGTTATTTATCTGGGAATGACTCTTATTTTTAATGTCAAAGGTGAGTTTTTCTTCCCACCGAAAAGTTGTTTTGATGCTCTGTGGATGATTTCAACTGACTAATAATCGTTTAAACACTTTTATAACTCTCAGAAATGTTTAAATATAGTATTATTAGCCCAAGATGTTGTACTTTAATAGTTCAGAGTGATTTAACTGAGCTGTTTTCTTCAAATATGAATGAATTCAGTTAATTTCCTCGACGAAAATGAGACTAAATGAATTAAACGACTACATGATTGAGCCGTAAGTTTAGTGTTGATAATATATCAACAATTGTACAGAATTTAATGATTATTGGAGATTGTGGGGTCTGTAATTTTGCATTAATGAGAAGCATCTGGTGAAAAGAAGATAAGCATATTCATTTTCTTTTAGCTTTCATCTTTACTACTATATAAGAAACAAAGGAGATCTTATAAGGCCTCATTCATGTTTCTTTTTATCATAGGTCAGAGAGATCAGAGTCTGATCTGGACATTCTGCCATCAGGCATCTTTCTATGAACTGTATAATTGTGTATGATGTTAAAATAATCTATTATTAGCCCAAGATGTTGTTCTTTAATAGTTCAGAGTGATTTAACTGAGTTGTTTTCTTTAAATATGAACAAATACAGTTCATTTTCTCGACAAAAATTAGATAAAATGAATTAAACGACTACACGATAGAGCTGTAAGTTTAATGTAGCCAACGTTAATAATATATATGAGCAGTTCCAGCATTATGGATGTGACATTTGCAGGAAACACTCAAAACATAAATTCGCATCGTACATGTTAACATTATTTTGAAACTTTTGTTTATATTTTCCACAACAACTGACCACAGAGTTAAGGGAGCAGAAAAATATCAATCTGTAAAAATTGTTTGTATTTTAAATGAGATAAGCAAACATGCGTTGCGGATGTGTCAAAAAAAGTCTGTGGTTTACAGTATACAACATACTTTGTAGAAATGCTGTCAATTAAACTGCACAACCCCCCACCCCCCCCTCCCCCCCCCCCCCCAAAAAAAATATGGTAACTCAAAGAGTAGTTTGAACACACTGACAGATGCAGTTTTGAGAATTTCTAAAGTACTATAAAATACTTGCTCAGCAAAAAAAAAACAGAAATGGTTTCTGTATTTTGGTGAAAACTAAACATTTTTTCATGTCAAGGTTGATATTTGCATGGAATTGCTCATATATATCATCAATTGGACAAAATTAAATGATTATTGGAGATTGTGAGGTCTGTAATTTTGCATTAATGAGAAGCATCTGATGAATAGGAGATTCATAAGCATATTCATTGTCTTTTAGCTTTAGTTTGATCGTTTTTATTTAATTTTATTTATTTATTCTTAGAATGTTATTATAATATTATTCAATTTATTATTATTATTTATAATATTTTTAATTCACTTCAAGAAGTCTGATTGTGATTTTTTTTAAAGATGGAAATAAGGCACTTGGAATTTGAATAACATTATATTAATATGCATTTTTTTAATGCTGAGCAAAGACTAATCACAATTATTCACATCCAAAATGAAAGTTTATTTTGACATAATATATATGGAAGGAGTTGTTTATCCGGGAATGACTCTTATTTTTAATGTCAAAGGTGAGTTTTTCTTCCCACCAAAAAGTTGTTTTGATGCTCTGTGGATGATTTCAATGGACTACTGATGGTTTAAACACTTTTACACTCTCAGAAATGTCAAAATAATGAATTATTAGCTCAAGATGTTGTTCTTTAATAGTTCAGAGTGATTTAACTGAGTTGTTTTCTTTAAATATAAACAAATACAGTTCATTTTCTCGACATAAATGAGACAAAATTAATTAAACGACTACACAATAGCGCTATAAGATGAATGTAGATAATATACATCAACAATTGTACAAAATTGAATGATTATTGGAGATTGTGAGTTCTGTAATTTTGCATTAATGAGAAGCATCTGATGGAGATTAAACTTATTAATTTTCTTTTAGCTTTCACCTTTACTACTATATAAGAAGAATATAATATATATAAGAAATATAAGATCTTGAAAGGCCTCATTCATGTTTCTGTTTATCATAGGTCAGAGAGATCAGTGTCTGATCTGGCCATTCTGCCGTCAGGCGTCTTTCTATGAATTGTATTATTGTGTATGATGTTACATGAAAGCAGGATTTGAAATGTCCTTCATAACGCACAGATTACATTAGATCTCTCTGCCGTCTTATATGGCAAAATAAACGTTTATGTATGTGATAAATTACAGTTAACACATAATATTTAATGTTGTAATAATTAGTATAATATTTACTTCAGTAAAAAGACAGATTGTACCATAATGTAACACAATATTTTATTATAAATAATGAATTGTAAAGAATGTTATAATATTTAATTTAGTAAAGGTCAGATTGTATTTTCTGTGATAGTGGACAGCACACATTTTCACCGCTTACGTTACACAAAAAAAAAACAATTTAAAATGTTAATATTTTTAGATTATTTAGAACAATTGCTTTATTAAAATGATCCCTTTTTTAGTTTCTAATAAATTATTACTATTATA
Organism: Danio rerio; assembly: GCF_052040795.2. Lineage (NCBI taxonomy): Eukaryota > Metazoa > Chordata > Actinopteri > Cypriniformes > Danionidae > Danio > Danio rerio. Next base: position 56,108,476 of record NC_141026.1, on the reverse strand, counting down.
GTCTAAATGGATTGCAATGAACAATGTGATATTATTTAATTTGAGAAATATATGTGTTGGGCGACACAGTGGCGCAGTAGGTAGTGCTGTCGCCTCACAACGAGAAGGTTGCTGGTTTGAGCCTCGTTCTCCCTGTTCTCCCTGCGTTTGTGTGGGTTTCCTCTGGGTGCTTGAGTTTCCCCCACAGTCCAAAGACATGCGGTACAGGTGAATTGGGTAAGCTAAATTGTCCATAGTGTATGAGTGTGAATGAGTGTGTGTGGATGTTTCCCAGAGATGGGTTGCGGCTGGAAGGGCATTCGCTGCGCAAAAACATGCTGGATAAGTAGGCGGTTCATTCCGCTGTGGCGACCCTGGATTAATAAAGAGACTAAGCCGAAAAGAAAATGATTGAATGAAACAGGACATTATAATGTTGGAATTATCCACAGCTCGAGTGAACTTGGTACAAATAAGTACATTAATGATCTGAACATTAGCTGCTGACAATATCTTCATGTTTATCGCACAAAACAATGATCAGGATCCAGAATGATTGCCTTATACTTGATGATACTTGATACTGTACTTTGTTTTTGTCTTTTGTTTTTCTGTTCAACTTCTATTCATTGGGGGGGGGGGGGGGGGGGGGCTTAGTTGAATTGATATATTTTATTATAGTGTTTTTTCCAGCTTGTATGCATTGTTAACAATAAATAAAAGAGAAAAAAAAGATAAAAGTTTTTTTTTAGTTCCCAAATTTTTCTTGCCAATCTTAAGCCAATTGTAATGGTTTGTTTTGGTTCAATTTGGAATTTCCACAACCCTCGCAGAGCTCAGGGGATCAGAATGAGCGCTCCTATTTGTAGAGCTGTGAACCTACACTAGTCTCACGGTTCGGTTCGGTTACGATTATCATGCCATCGATTCGGTTCAATTCGATATTTCGGTGCATCACGGTGCTTTCCATACACAGTTTTATATTTTCTTCACAGCAGCAGCATAATATTAAAATGTATGAATATATTTATATTTATATACTATTTGTAATACAATTTTGTCATTTAATACAAACAGTCAGATATATAAACTGTAACTTTAAACAAAACGAGCATTAAGCAAATAATATAAACAAATATAAATATCCAGCTCAATTTCTGATCCTGGTCTAGTTCTCTTACACCTCTTTAATTGGTCACACCCTCAACAAAAACGTTTGCGATTGGCTCTTGCGCGCTGCGCTTTTCACTGATGAATGAGAGCGGCAGGCGGCAGCGGCGATCTCACAGCTGATGCATGATAAACACGGTGGAAAAAACTCTGCAGACACTCGCTCGTTTCTGTATCCAGAAGTATCGCTGTAAAACAGCCGAGAGGAGAAGAAAAGCCACGCCAGCAGGTCAAATGGGCCACTGTGTGTGTGTGTGTGTGTGAGAGAGAGAGAGAAATGGAGTACTTTCATTCTCTCAATCTCAGTGTAATAGGGGCTTTTGTTGTATATGTCAGTGAAAGACTGATCCAGCAAACACACACAGTGAAATTGTGCACAGTTTATGAGTTTTAAGTAGTTAGAGCATTGTAAATACTCGCGATCGGCTTCCTCACGACAGAGCGCATATGATGTAAATGATGTCATTAATAACCGGTTATGATTATTACTGAACCGATACCGAATTGTCCGCGTCTGCATCATGTTGCACCGAAGAAACGATTAATTTTGACACCCCTACCTATTTGGCCCCACCCTGATCCATAAGTATTGTTTTTTAAAACTGTATCGTGTGTATCCTTGACGAATTAAGTGTATTCACTTTTTTTGGCAAATAAAAAGAAAGAACCTGATATTAATTGACTCAATTCTGCTTTTTGTATCATTACAATTTGTGTTTTTTTCACATCAGCCCTTATCTTGGAGAACCAAAGTGATGGCTCATTGGATTCGACTTTACTGGAGAATCTGTTTGCTGGTTCATCTAACTCTAGCTGAAGATCTGAAGCCCACCAGATGGCCTCTCTACCCCCAAAAACCTCTGGTTCTGGTTTGGAACGCCCCAACCGAAGACTGCAGGCCTCGCCACAAAGTTCATTTCCAGCTCGATCAGTTTCAGATCGTGGCTTCACCAAATCAAGGCTTCACCAAGCAGAACCTCACCATCTTTTACAAAGACCGCCTGGGCCTGTATCCTCATTATGAGGACGGTACTGCCGTCAATGGTGGCCTACCACAAATCGCCAGCCTCACGCAACATCTAGAGAAGATGCCGGAGGGAATTGAGAAGTACATTCGAGACCCGTTGGCTAAAGGTCTGGCTGTCATCGATTGGGAGGAATGGCGTCCATTGTGGATACGAAATTGGGAAGCTAAAGAAATTTACAAAAGACAGTCAAAGCATTTGGTGAGCCAAAAAAACCCGGATTGGACTTCTTCCCAGATAAGCAAAACAGCCCAAATGGAGTTTGAGTTGTCCAGTCGTAAATTCATGCAGGAGACCTTACGCTTGGCTAAAAGTTTGCGCCCTCACCAATTGTGGGGCTTCTACCTCTTCCCTGACTGCTACAACCACGACTACCGTAACAGTCTGGAGAGCTATACGGGGCGCTGTCCGGATGTGGAGTTGGTCAGAAACGACCTGCTCAAGTGGCTGTGGACTGAAAGCACAGCACTCTTTCCTTCAATCTACATGGGCTCTGTGTTGCGTTCAACATCCTTCGGGCGCCAGTTTGTCCGAAACCGGGTGAAGGAGGGAATGAGATTGGCATCGGTGGGAGAGGGACTGGCACGTCCTGTTTTTGTCTACAGCCGCCCTACGTATGCCAATGAGCTGGAAGTGCTGACAGAGGTGAGATTATAGAAAAGTGCTTGATGTGCAGGGATAGAACAATGAAGTCCAGCTTGTTGGGTTCATCTAATGTGGTATATGCACAGGGATGTTTCCTTTTCAGTCAGCCAGCATAAGAGCTTCCTGTGAACTGTCAAGCCATTACAAAACCTTTTTAGTTGAGACCTGATGTTTTAGTAAGCCCCAAATTTTAGTATGTAAATAGTTTCAGCATACCAAAAAGGTTTTAGTATGGTTTAAATTTTTACTCAAGTGAGACAAGTGTGGTGCTAATCGACAACAGAAGGCACCAATAATGGTCCATTCACCATACTAATCAAGCAATACAACTGTTTATTGCTGGTACACACAGCTGATATCAGTTATCACAATAATATTCAATAATCATGAATCATACTCATGAACATCATTAATCGAAATACAACAAAATTGCATAAAAGGCTTATAATGCGAAATAAAGATGAGATAACATGAATAAAAGACAGATAATGAAAACTTCAAGCCATTTGATACAAGTGTTTACAACCTCAGAGACGTGCCATCATTTTCCTCTTCAAAGACGGGGGAGCCTGTTGCAGTCACATTGGAAAACCAACACGTGTGTCAGAGAATGCCGGGCGATGTGTACTTATCTCACGGCTGAGCTTTCAATGTTCCAGCAAGAAACCCTCACCTTTATTGTCAAAATTTGGGTGCTGGCCAAAGGTCGGTCTAATAGGTAAGAGAGTTGATTGAGTTGATCAGGCCCACCTTCTCTCTCAGCTAGGTGCACATTATTTTTGATTGCAAAGCACAAATTTGAGGTTTGTAGTGTCAGCATGATTATCTAGAGTCAATATTTTACCTCCTGAAATTTGGAGAAAGTTAACCTTAAGGTCCGGAGACCCTTCTCTGGTTATTTGGTCATGCTTAAGTGTCAATATTTTACCTCCTGAAATTTGGAGAAAGGTGTGAAGTTAACCTAAAGGTCATGAGACCCTTCTCTGTTCATTTGCTTGTTTGTTGAGTGCAAAAGGAGAAAAACAAAAAAATATGCCATTTGTTACGCCTGATTTCTTTAAAAATCTGCAATCTTCACCACCTGATAGATATATATAATATAAAGTGCTTCTCAGAGCGCACAAGAATCACTGCATTAAATTCCATTTATTCTGCCCCATGTCTTTACAATTTGGAAATTTATTTTACCCCGGTATTTTCAGTGGAGTTTTTGTACTAGCCTGCAGATACTGACGCCACTTACACCGTCTTTCATCTCATTCTACTCTTGAACAACTAAATGATTGGTTAAGTCTATTTAACTGATTGTATTTTAATTATATTACAACATGGATGCATGCTGTAAAAGGGTCTTTATTGTTGGCTGAAAAACACTAGCTGTGCATAAACAGCCCATTGGCACTTAGCTATAAGCCAGTGGTAGGCAAACTTTTTAGACCCTAGGGCCACATCAAGTTTTGCAAACCAAGTAAAGGGCCACGTGTCAAATCCTTCAAAAAATAACTTGTTTACAGTGACTATGCATGGTACATGTAATATCGGACAGAAAAATATCACATTAACATTCATTCATTAATTTTCTTTTCGGCTTAGTCCCTTTATTAACCTAGGGTTGCCACAGCGGAATGAACCGCCAACTTATCCAGCATATGTTTTATGCATTGGATACCCTTCCAGCTGCAACCTATGTCTGGGAAACATCCATACACACTCATACACTACGGACTAAATTTATTTTACCTAATTCACCTGTAGCGCACGGAGGGAGGACATGCGAACTCCACACAGAAACGTCAACTGACCCAGCCGAGGCTTGAACCAGCGACCTTCTTGCTGTGAGGCGATAGCACTACCTACCGCGTATCACATTAACACAAAACTGATTTTTTTTAATAGTTATTATTGAGTCAAATTTACAAGTCAAATTAATTTGCACTGCTATTTATATTTATCATCACTTATCAATCATCTTAAAACAATAAAATAGTCTCTTATAAAATATAATAATGATAATAATAATAATGTAATAATTTTTACAGTGGAGAACAGAAACGATATCGTCTGATAGAAAAAATCTCATATTAACACTTAAATTCTTAACTACTTAGTCAAATTACAATAATCTAATCCCCGCTGCTATTAGAATATACAGATCAATCATCATAAAACATGACAAAACCACAAATCTTTGATAAAATAACTTTTTTGAAGTGGATGTGTGCATGCAAAATATATTCTATGACAAAAATGAACACATTTAACCAGCATTTACTGTATGATTTGAGTCAAATTCACAACAATCTCATTTGAGCTTGAATTAATATGCTTGTATCAGTCATTATAAAACTATGAGATAAAACCGAAGAAGAATCTTGTTATTCCAAGTTATGTTATTATGAGTGTGTTAATGTGAACAATGAGCTTGAAAATAAAGCTATATTAATATCATCAGCAACACTCTCGCAAAATACCCAGCTGATTCAGTGCACTGCTTTTTTTCTTGTCAACAAAAAGGCAGTGTGGTGCACCTCACGTTTTTAGAACGTAAATGCGCGTTCGGTGTGATCGCCCCCTTTAATTGGGTGGTAGTCTTTAAAAACAGCAATACTTTCTTGGCATATTAGATCTACCGATTTCTGTCTGATATTAGTGAAGTAGTATAATTTGTTGTCCATTCTACCTTAAACACACGACATTCAGAGTCAAATTTCTTTTTTTAGAATCCTACAACATATATTCAGATATTGCAGAAAAGGACATTGTGATGTGTTAAAGAATAGTGTTGGAGATTTAGCTACCCTTTAATGTTCTCATATTTATGACAAAATTTTTAAAGCAAAGCAAAGCAAAGTTATAAAGCAAATTCAATACATTTAATTTTAATCTTTATTTTATACATGTAGCTTAATATATATATATATATATTTCTATTTATTTTTATATTTTTTAATTTTAAGGTTTGGATATTTATGAGCAATAACTCTTACAGAAAATAAATTCTGGTACTGTTCAACTAAATATTCATTTATATTCAAATATTCATTAATGAATAGGGATGTAGCGGTATGAGAATTTCATGGTACGATAATGCCTCGGTATGAATGGAACGGTACGGTATTTATTGAATAATTTACAGGAAAAACAAAACTAATGAAAAGACTCAAAGTGCCAAAAGTGTTTATTTACCTTAGCACTGAACATATCAATGACATACAAATTAGCCATCTATCTGTAAGTTTCGAAACAGGAACCTCAATTTTTCAATTTTAATAACAAAAAACTATTAAACCATATAAAAAAAATAAAGTGTCAATTTAGTATTGTTGAAAACTCATCACATTCAACATTTAATCACTCACTCACTCAGATAGAGATGGGTTTTTAAAGAAAAATTATCATATAACTATAATCTGGTAAAAGCTGGGATCTCTGGGCATGTCCCCTGCAACAGAAAAAAACCCTCTCATTAGGGACTGATGTTTCTGGGACAGAGAGATATGATTAAGCCAAGGTTGACAGCAGTGGGTAACGCTGTGCATTGTCTTTCCACCAATTGAGAGGACAAGACATGAGTGAGATAGAGGTCTCTTTGCGGTACAAGTCAATATCTGCATCAGTCTGAACAGTGTGCTGTGTTCTGCAGTCCCCATGACTGTTATTAGTCGTATCCCCGACTTATATTTCACCACAGTCTGGCAGTGCCTGCATATTGTTTTTTTCTTTGTCTGTCACCTTTTCTCCTTTTTCGTATCTTTTTAGAAAGAAACCGAAATGCTTCCACACATCCGACTTAAAACCCGCTTTAGGTTCGATCATTTCCAGCTCTTTTTCTTCCCCACTACTAGCAACACACTCCATTTCCGCATTACTGGATCTGTAGTGACAACAGACCGCAAAGGATGATGGCCACGCCTAGGCTGATGGGAATTGTAGTTCCCGCTACCTCCCGTTCACTTCATTCGCTTAAGCAAACGTTTCTCAGAAATATAGTTTTATTGAGTCATGCGCCTACGGTAATATTGAAAAAAATTACTATTGCGGTATGACGGTATTTACAATATTGTAACATCCCTATAAATGAACATTGAAAATTACATTATTTTAATATAATCAGTTGTGAACTGAAGTGGGCCGGTCGCTTGAAACTCCAGGGCTGAAAAGGAGTCCCACTCCAACCCTGGTTATTTCTATAGGGTGGCACGGTGGCTCAGTGGTTAGCTCTGCAGCCTCACAGCGAGAAGGTCACTGATTCGAGTCCCTACTGGGCCAGTTGGCATTTCTGAATGGAGTTTGCATGTTCTCCCAGTGTTCGCATGGGTGTCCTCCAGGTGCTCCGGTTTCCCCCACAGTCCAAAGACATGCGCTATACATGTAGGTGAATTGAATAAACTAAATTGGCCGAAGTGTATGAGTGTGTGTATGCGTGTGTGAATGAATGTGTATGGGTGTTTCCAGTACTGGGTTGTGACTGGAAGTGCATCTGCTGCATAAGACATATGCTGGAATAGTTGGTGGTTCATTCCGCTGTGGCGACCCCTGATAAATAAAGGACTAAGCCGAAGGAAAATGAATGAATGACTAAATGAATGTTGTTTCAATTGGAGATATTATGACATGTTTGATAGGAAAAATGTAGCCATGTAGTCAATGAGGTTAGAAACTTGTGTTGTTACTGATAAAGTAAATAATCCCGGCTGTAGACATTTAGACATCTTTAGCGAACATTACACTCTAAAGTAAGCTGGAAGTGTAAAAAGTATAATAGGCTTTTAAAACATTGTACAGAGAAAGAGACTAACAGCTAAAGCTGGTCTGATAGTAAAGCATACATATAGCAACAGTTGCTTTGGTAGCAGAGATCAATATTTTGTTAGGTTGGGCTTAACAAAAACACAGTTATTTTAATTGCTCCATCTGACCTGCAGCTGATCTGAGACATGTAACAGAATGTGCGGAAATGAGGTTTGACCTTAAAGGACAAAATATTCCATTAAGCTGACATTGACTCTCCAGACTGTTTGTTCAGATGCCAGAAAGATGCTTTCTGAGGATCCGCAAATAGTTCTTCTATTGTGTTTGTTAGTTATAGACAGGCACACACACACACACACACACACACACACACACACACAAACACACATACACATACACATATACACACACATACAGTGCTCAGCATACATGAGTACACTCCATTTTGAAAATAAATATTTTGATCCATTTCTCAGTGAACATCTTTAGAAATTGAAAGATAATTGAAATAAATGTAAGCAAAATATTGCAAAAAAAGAAATTGCAACCTACAAAATTTCAACTAAATTTTTCTTTTTTTTTTTGCTTCTTATGATTTTTCTTCTTTTTTAAATTTGCATTTAATATTTTTCTATAACATAAATTTGGCTGTACTAGTTTTTGGAGCGTCAACATAAGTTATTTTGTTCGATAAGCTCCAGATTTGGCTTCAGTACTGACTAATTCAATGTATATACACAATATAATATTGTATACAGTTGAAACCAGATGTTTACATACACTGTATAAAAAGGCACATAACCATTTAAAAAAAAAGTCAGATGTTAATGTGACTAAACCTTTCCTTTGTTTAGTAAGGTAGTATTATCAGATTAGTTTCTGTTGTGGTTAATAGCAGAATAATGAGAGAGAGATTTTTTTGAGAAATTATTATAACTTTTCTTGAAAGTCAAGATTATTATGCCTCTGAAAAAGCTCTGATGATGGTGTCAAGGTTTTGATGTCAAGGTTTTGGTGTCAAGGTTTTTCTGATTGGCTAATTGACAACATTTGAGATAATTGGAGGCACAACAGTAGAAAAGTATTTAAGGAAAACCTCAAACACACTGCTTCATTGTGTGACAACACGGGAAAATCAATAAGCCAGAATCAACAAAAAAGCCAGATTACAATTTGCTAAATTACACTGGGAAACGAGACATGTCCTGTGGTCTGACTTAACTAATATTGAACTGTTTGGCCATAATGACCAGTGTTACATTTGGAGGACAAAGGGGAAAGCTTACAAGCATAGGACTGTAAAGTATGGGAGGGCAGCATCATGTTGTGGGGTTGTTTTGCTGCAGGAGGGACTGGTCCACTTCCCAGCATAGATGGCATCACGAAGAAAGAACATCATGTAGAAATACTGAAGCAACATCTCAAGACATCAGCCAGGAAATTAAAACTTGGCCACAAATGGGTCTTCCAAACTGACCCTAAGCATACTGCCAAATTAGTTAAAATGTGCTTCAAGGACAACAGAGTGAATGTTTTGGAGTGGCCATAACAAAGCCCTGATCTCAGTCCTGTAGAACTTTTGTGGGCAGAGTTGAAAAAGCTTGTGCGAGCAAGACAGCCTACAAATCTGACTCAGTTACATCAATTCTGTCAGGATGAATGGGCCAAAAACTATTGTGAGAAGCTTGTGGAAGGATACCCAAAACATTCGACTAAAGTTATAAAGTTTAAAAGCAAAGCTACAAAAATTCAGAGGAAATGTGTGTCAACTTTTGACTGTCTAGAAATTAATAAAAAAATCGGAAAAAAAAACCTCTTATTATTTTGGCATTTAGCAAATGTAAATAATTTAGGTAATCCTAACAGAGTAAAACGTTTAGTATGATTTTCCATCAGACATTTAAAAACTAATGGTTATGTTGCTTTTTTTAGAGTGTATGTAAACTTCTGATTTCAACTGTAGCTTCCTGTTAAAATATGGATTTAAAATATAGATTTGTGTGGGGTGTACTTATATATGCTGAGTACTGTATACACCCACAACATGTAAGACAACATGTATTAATAATAATAAAGATTTTCAATACAATTAATAATCGTGATGAAATCTGGAAATGTCAAGTTTCATTTTGTTAAAGCTTTATTTTTGTTGTCTTCTGTACTAAATAAATAGTCCAAGAAAATTTGATTCTGCTGCACTTTCATAACATTGCTGTGTTCATTTGATCATCCAGACCAGCCTTGCAGTTTACTGAAGATTAAAGCGAGTGTTTGCGCATGTGATCTTTGTGTGGTTTGCCACTTTTCCTTGCATAACCATCATCTCTGCTCTTTATCTCTGAATCTGTGTGTGTGTGTGTGTGTTTGCGGGAGAACAGGAAGGGTGCTGGTCACATTTTCAGTGCCACCACCCACCACACCATTCCAGCTGATTTCCTACATTTTATTTTCCATTTTCCAAGTTTATAATGCTGTTACAAAACCAACACAGTCTCATTCCGAAAACGTATCTATTTCTGGAGACCGCCAAATACGTACAAGGAGAATCAGGGTATATTCAGTCTATGCCATATATGTTCAAACAAATAAAAGGAAAACTAACGAAAAACATGATTTTGGCTTGATTTTTGTTTAGGATAGGAAAATGGATAAACGACTTTAATATTGATTATACACATGTAGGCGGTGCTGAAACGCCCCTTTTTCACTGGTTAGTCAACCAAAACTGAGCTTGTGACACCCCCTCAAAAATTAGTCCTCTGGGAATCAGCACCCAGGCTTTTAATTATTATTATTTAATTATATACTGTATATAAACGAAGTTTACATATTCTATCATTTGATCAGTTAGCAGGCTTACATTTGTTGCGTATAAATTAAATAAAAGCATAAATTAGCATTATTTTTACACATTTGTCATTAAAATAAGGTCAAAATAAGGTCAAATTTCCGAGCAGAGACTGGTTTGCATGATTGCTTCTGAGCAAGACCTATATAATAATAATAATAATAATAATAATACGAAAAGACTAAGCCGGAAAGAAAATGAATGAATAATAATAATATATGCCTATAGTTTGCTGTCAAACGTCTTGCTGCAGTGCACCTGATGCTGAGCAAAGAACCATTTCGGAGCAGAACCTGTTTGTCTTGATTCTTTCACAGCTACTGTAGGCCTAAATAATAATAATATTACTATTAATAACAATAATAATAATAATAAAGGCAACGCGGTGGCTCATAGGGTAGCACAATCGCCTCACAGCAAGAAGGCAGCTGGTTCGAGCCTCGGCTGGGTCAGTTGGCATTTCTGTGTAGAGTTTGCATGTTCTCCCCGTGGGTTCGCGTGGGTCATGCCCAACTGAGTCTGGTTTCTCTCAAGGTTTTTTTTTTCTTCACTCACCAATCGGTGAAGTTTTTTTTCCCACTCCGCTGTCGCCAGCAGCTTACATGGTTTGGGATCGGTAGAGCTACCCATTGATGAATTTGCTCTTCAGTGTTTGGACTCTCAGTAATGATTTTAAACCACACTGAACTGAGCTAAACTGAACTGAACTTAAACAATAAAAACTGAACTACTCTGTTACAATTTACTATTTTACATTTATGTGAAGCTGCTTTGACACAATCGACATTGTAAAAGCGCTATACAAAAAAAGCTGAATTGAATTTTCTCCTGGTGCTCCGGTTTCCCCCACAGCCAAAGACATGCGCTATAGGTAAATTGGGTAAGCTAAATACACACTAATTGGTAGTGTGTGTGTGTGTGTGTGTATGGGTGTTTCCCAGTGATGGGTTGCAGCTGGAACGGCATCCGCTGCGTGAAAAATATGCATGATTTGTTGGCTCATTCCACTGTGACAACCCCAGACTAATAAAGGGACTAAGCCAAAAAGAAAATTAATGAATAATAATAATTGTGATAATAATAATAAACATTGTTTATTTAGTGTTTTTTATTGTACACAAAGGGTTGTTTACAAAGGGAAGCTTTTTTTCAAGGGTGGGGTCACAAGCTCAGATGTGGTTGACCAATTAGATTAAAAAGGATGTTTCAGCACCGTCTACATGTGTATAATGAATTTTAAAGGTCATTTATTCATTTTCCTACCCTAAAATAAATAAATAAATAAATAAAATAAAAAACCGAGCCAAAATCTTGTTTTTTAGTTGTTTTTTTTGGGAGCAAAAGAAACAAAAATGAAAAACCTAATTTTACTTAGTTTTCGTTTTTTTGTTTGAAAATGGATATGGAATAGATGGAAGAGACCCTGATTAAGTAGCTAGGTTTTTTGTAGTTTTGTTTTCGCGAATCCATCAAAGGCTGCTGTGTATGCTTTTTGAGCTCTCAAATTTCTCTCACGAGCGCCATTCATGCCTGCTGTTCTCATGTAAACGCACCAGAGGCCACTAATGACTAACTGACTGACCGATCGACTGAACCACTGTCCTGTTTGCCTAAACCCAACCGATAGTGTTTTCAAAAGCACCGATTAACCCCAAAACCGATTGAAAGCTGTCTATATGAAGGTAAGCGTTCAGCTGGTAAGCACAAAAAGGAACGGCATCATACCGCCCTAATGTGTTCATTAGAGCAGCACAATTCTGGCTAAAATGAGAATCGTGATTTTTTTTTTGCTTAAAATAAAGATCACGATTTTCACACGATTCTGTAGATGTAAAATAAAGGTATGGTAAAAACAAGCACATCGATAATAATATTATGTGTAGGTCTTATGGTTTCTATAAATAATTCTATTCTACTTATAATAATTCTGATGTTGAATTATTATGTTTGAGATATATGCTTGCAATCTGTCATATTAGACAAATTGATTCACTGGTAAAATCAGACATTTGCCATTATCAGATTATATTCAACAATATATAGGCTAGAGTAGTTATACTGACACTTTAAACATTTATTTTCATGCACAACTGTGGGTTCACTATGAAAGAAAAAACATATCAAACGCTTGTCGTAATCATAACTCTAAAATGCGATATGATCATTTAAATGAAGTGCACACTTTCGGTTTCATTTTGACAGCTTAAGGCTGATTTATACTTCTACGTCAAACGCCGGCGTATGCTACGGCGCTGACGCATAGCCCTTCGCTGTGGCCGTCAGCGTCGCTGACGTGCACCTCTCAAAAAATGTAACTACACGTCGCAATGACGCGTAGCGTAAGCTCTGTGATTGGTCGGCTTGGTAGCTCTGATGAGTCTGGGCGGGACCGAGAGCCGCGTGAATGGTGCGAGCCTGATGGAGCGATTGTTTACAAGTGTGGAGGAGCTCCGGATGGATAGTTTTGTTCTGTGTTTACCTCATGGTTAAAGTTGTTGCACGTCCGCCGGTTCCTGCCTCAAAATGAGCGAGTTTGAGTCACTTGTACATTCAGGAAGTGTTCAGAAAAGCAAAACAGAAGCGAAGAAACTCGACACAGAGGAACATTTACACCTCACTGCCCACTAGCGTTTCGGAGATGTTAATGCAGACCAACAGAGACAGCAGAAGTATAAATGCACAGCTCAGCTTACGTTGCCTGCGCCGTGAGTTACGCCGGTCACTTGAAGCAGAAGTATAAATCAGGCTTAAGTGCTTGTTCATACTTTGCGCGCGGCTCCCAAACGATCACTCTGTGCCACAAACTGAATATTATTTACAACTGTATTACCTGTTACTCGCAGTCGCAACATATGCAGGTTCTGTTCACTAAAGTACACGCGTGCGTCTATCATTAAGTAGAGCGCACAGCCTCTCTGTGATTACAGCTCACGGTCAGCAGCTCACGTCACGTGACGATTTCCCGGCCGCGAAAACATCATTATATTACGACAAAAATGACATTTTTAGGTGAATTACACCTTGTAAATACAGTATGTGACTCATTCAACATCATTTGGAGGTGTCAATGTCACTGAGCAACGTGTGTGAAACAATGAAAAGACTCGTGCAGCCGCCTTTTCTTCTCTCCTGAACTTGAAAATATGAATGGCAGAATCGTAGAAATGCTGGATTAAGATCATCGAGGGGGTCGAATCGAGATCCTTTTAACAATTAATTGTGCAGCTCTAGTGTTCATTTTAAAAATCAAACGCAGCCGTACATACTTTTGGCTACATAATTTGCGTTCTCCAGAACCATATATAGGGCTACGTTTTCAGAATGAGCCCATGTTGTACAAAACACTCCCCATTCAATATCTGGGTCCTTGACCTACAGATTTCAGGGTTAAATATTCAACATATATTAATATTTATATTTCTTTAATAATTAACCATTTGTTTCCTTATTTGTGTGTGCGCAGACTGATCTGGTGTCCACCATTGGAGAAAGTGTGGCTCTGGGCGCAGCTGGTATCGTTCTCTGGGGTGACGCTGCTTATGCCAGCAGCAATGTAAGCATTCATACACCACATTATTCATTCATTCATTTTCCTTTGGCGTAGTCCCTTTATTCAGTTACAGTGGAGTGAACCGCCAACTTATCCAGCATATGTTTTACACAGTGGATACCCTTCCAGCTGCAACCCAGTACTGGGAAACATCCATACACACCCATTCACACACACACACTATGGTCATAATATTTAAATCACCTATAGTGTATGTCTTTGGATTGTGGGGGAAACCAGAGCACCCGGAGGAAATCCACGCCAATACGGGGAGAACATGCAAACTCCACACAGAAATGCCAACTGACCCAGCCGAGGCTTGAACCAGCGACCGTCTTGCTGTGAGGCGGCAGTGCTGCCCTCAATTGATTAAGTTATCTTGCATGGGGATGTTGTAAGAATGTGTACACATTAGGGGTGTCACGATTTCGATTTTTAATTTTTAATCGACCTGTCGACAGAACTAAACCCTCTCCTCTTTCAATGAAGTCGCCGGTGTGGAAGTATTTTGGATTTCCAGTTAGTTATGTTGACAACGTTCGTGTTGTCGACAAAAAAAAACACAGTTTGCAAGCTCTGCTATGTACGTATTACCGTTGGGATGATAGATGATGGGCGCATCGCGATCCTCCGCCCTGCACCCGTTGCAAATCCGCTCGCGAAAAATACACACTCAGGCCCTGTTTACACTGTCTTTGTTTTTAAATGGTATTTTAGAACGACAACGATCCACATCCACACTGGCGTGTAGCATTTCTGAGCAGCCCTCCTTCCTCACTACCGCTGAAAACGCACATCACGTGACCACACACACTCATTCACACACAGATACAGACGCACACACATTGTCATGCGCTCGAGACAGCGGGTCAAGGCAGTCAGCGGGTCAGTAGACTGCTTCCATCTTTTACTTTCACACAAGTACTTAGTCATTTTAGCGAACACCTCAGATACTGTTGGCTGGTTTCTGTTGGTTGTGCACCTTTTTTACCGACGCCATTATAACGACGCAGATCACTGCCTATTCACGAGTGCCGCAGAAAAAAGTGATTGACAGGTTGTAATTATGTGTGTATCTTGCCTTTATTCATTTACTGTATGGTTTGTTTATGGGTAAAACAAAGACCATGCAGGTCAGGTAGTTTAAACGGTAGGCTACTAATAATTGATTCGTAATTAATTATTCATAGTCGAAAATCGAATCGAATCAAGACTTTAGAATCGAAAATGTAATCGAATCGAGGATTTGGAGGATCGTGACACCCTTAGTACACATTTGTGATTGACAATTGTTTTTTAAATCACACAGGCCAGTTGTTCCAGTATAAACCAGTACTTGCGCGGTCCACTGGGCCAGTACCTGCTGAACGTCTCCACTGCTGCCGAGCAGTGCAGTGGCTTTCTGTGCAGTTCTCATGGACGGTGTCTGCGCAGGCATGCAGACACGGACACATATCTGCATCTCGACCCAAAGACGCACACAATAGTCGGCCAAGGGAGTGAAATGCGTGTGCGAGGAGATTTGAGCGTTGAAGAGCACCGGCGGATGACTAAAGACTTCCAGTGCCAGTGTTTCAGCGGGTATCAGGGCGAAAGATGTGATCTTGAGGACCCTCTTCAGCAGCGAGGGCATGGAAATACACTTAAAGCACTATGGATTTATCCTCTCTCTCCACTCCTGCTGCATTTATTGACATGAGCAAACTAATGTTCGTGCTTATGCAATGCTGGTCAGTGCTCTCCAAACGCTGTTGTGACAAGGTTTCCTGAAGTCATGAGGGTGAGCTTGAAATTGCAACTTATAAGTGTAAACACAGGAAACTCAAAGTTCCTCTGAGTTTAAATAAGCACTTTTGTTTGCTGTCACGCATTACTCACACAACATTCGAGCCAGATGCAGAATATTGTGCAACAGGATCATCACATGAGATTTAATGACTAACTCTGACTCTTATAGATGACTTGTTCTTTATCTTTGAGTCACCGTTAAGGATTTGGATAGTTTGGGTTTAAGCGTTAATTCAGAACATGTGACTGTAAAGATGCTGGCTGTCTAACACTAAACTGCAGAATGCAAATGTTAATAGACCTTTCGATAAGCCCCGCCCTCTTAGTTGCTGTTGCTGCGCCTGTCAAGCTTTCGCGCCTGGCTTGTCTATTACAATGTGCAAGCGCCAGTGTCAGACGTTGCCAGGGATTTAATTAGACATTTATGGCGAACAGGTGGTATATCCGAGAAAGCAAGACAAAAGAAGGACTGCAGTATGCATTACAGGGGTATATTCACAACATAATAGGCGACCGATTAGAGAATAATTCAATCAAAATTGAAGCTAGCTTAGCCTAGCCGCCTCATACGCCTCATACCATTCAACAGATTAGCTCATGCACAGCAGGAGAGGTGACATTTAAAAATAACCTAATAATAACAGATTAAACTGTGATTTCTCTTTTTTAGCCAAAAAGCCTGATAGATTAATGTTGTGCAATGAAATATAGCGTTACTAACCGACCAGGAAACGTGCTTCTACATCATTCATCCGTAGACAGAGCAGCCAGAAAGAGAAAATGGTCCCACTTTATATTAAGTTTCCCTAACTACTATGCACTTACATCAAAAAAATAAATACAATATACTTACTGTGTTTATAATGTATTTGAGAACACTTGTGGTTGGGTTATGGACAGGTTTGGTGGTATGGGTAGGTTTAAGGGTAGGTTAAGGTGTAAGGGATGGTCAACAGTGTATTTACAAATGTAATTACAAAAGCTAATTACAGATGTAATTACATACATTTATTTTATCAAGCATAAGTATACAGTAAATACATGTATTTACACAATAAGTACATTGTAGCAAACTATTAATTCCTGTGTAAGTACATATTAGTTAAGGCCACTTAATATAAAGTGGGACCAAGAAAATTGATGGATTTGTGCCTAATATTAGCATCATTGACCCATAACAATGTACAGTAACTATATCTGTCAGTATGTTTGTGTTCTCTTCATCCAGTTTCTATTCCAATTAGCATTAATAAATAAATATAAATAAATTATATTTATTTATTTACATAAATAAATTGAATTGCAAATCAGGGCGAAGCAGTGGCACAGTAGGTAGTGCTGTCGCCTCACAGCAAGAAGGTCGCTGGGTCACTGGTTCGAGCCTCGGCTCAGTTGGCGTTTCTGTGTCGAGTTTGCATGTTCTCCCTGCGGTTGTGTGGGTTTCCTCCGGGTGCTCCGGTTTCCCCCACAGGCACAACTTATGGTTGCTAAGCCACGATTGGTTGGTGGCGGTATTTGGGTGTGACTTAGCGGAGGTTCAGTTACACACAAGTATGTGACATAGGCTCATTCTGAAAATGTACCCCCATATATACATTTCTGGAGATCGTGAATTATGTCCGAGGCTCGAACCAGCAACCTTTTTGCTGTGAGGTGACAGTGCTATCCACTGTGCCACCGCGCCGCCCCTATACACTGTAAAAAAAAATCTTAAAATAACGGCTGTTAAATTATAGACATTTATCGTAAAGTAACAGACAGTAAATTACACAAATAAACTGGAAATTATAATTTTGGTAAATTTCAGTAATTTACCGTCCTTTATTTTATGGTAAATGTCAAATGGCCAAGTAAATTTAATGGCCGTTATTTCACGTTTTATTTTTGGCAACCCAGCTAAAGTAAAAACGTACAATATCAGATTTTTTTACTGTGTAGTTATATCACAACAACTAAAAAAAAAGCTACCAGTGTTGGGCAGTTGCGTCGCTACTAAGTAGTGATGCTACTAGCTTAGCTACGTTTCTCAGTAGAGTGGCTGTAGCGTTACTACATTCTAAATCAAATAAAGTACCACACTAGCGTCCACAAAAACATTTACCGTTCGTAGATCATTAAGTGACGCCACTGCCATTCACAGAGCTGTGAAGCCGGTGTCTGGCTGATGAATGTTAATCCATATGATAGCGAGAATGGCAAACTCTTCTTCTTCGTGTTTTATGGTGGTCGAAAACAAACCTTTTGGTAAATTACTGCCACCTCTCGCTATGGATTGATGTCGCCAATCAATCATTGGGCTGACACGAGAAACTTGCTTGATGGAAAGATGACTGTAGAGGAATTATTTCTGAAGCAGGACCAAACCTCGAAGTACATGTCTTAAAGTTAATTCTGATGCTTTGTTCTTGTTAGAATTTAATTTGTATTAAATGTAGTCACAAATGTGCCCAAGTGCACTTACATGAAAAAATATAGCAAATACTAAATACTGTGTACAATACAATACAGTACTAAAAATATTTAAAATACTATAGTGTTTTTGAACAATACTATAGGGAAGTAGCTACCATTGAAGACTAATATTGCACCTGCTGCATCAATAATACAGCAGCAAAGTTCCTTGATTGTTACGCCAGAATCAGCGTATATTTCCTGGCCATATTGGTCTAGAAAATAGCAACTTTTCATTTTTCTGTCGGTCTTAGTAAACAATGTTGCTACAGAAGAGTCAAGCTTTAAATAGAAATATTATGTAATCTCTTTTGGTCATTTTTGTGCAATATGCTAATGGTCTAATCCGATTTAATAATCTATGCTAAGCTATGCTAAATGTGATCCCGACAGACCTGGGGCCTCATGTAAGAAGACTTGCGTGGAAATCTTACTAAAAAATTGCGTACGCACAAAGCTGTAAATGTGCGTACGCAGAAAAAAATTCAGATGTATGAAACACTGCGTACGCCGAATCTCACGCATATTCTTTTGTACATCTGAATGAACGTGAAACTGAGCGCAACATGCACGAGCACAAAACCCCTCCCTGCCTCCGCCCCTGTATGAATATGCTAATGACTATGCTAATGGAAAAACCCAACGAAAAAGCAAAGGCAAAATCAAGCAAAAAGAAAAACTTTGAACAGAATGTGAATTGGAGGTGCTGCTTTGGGAGGTAGACCGGAGAAAAGCGGCGTTATTTGCAAGTTTGTTCTCCGGAATAAACAACAAAAGAAAAAAATAGAGTGGAAGAGTTTAGCTGATGCGGTTAACACAGTTGGGTCTGAACATCGCACTGAGTGCATTAAAAAATAGAAATAGTGTGGTTTATATCTGTAAAATGTTGCAGAACGCTGAACAGTCTCAGTGGCGCTACTCGTAAGACGAATGTGATCATGAATTGATATGTTCGAGCATGAACTTGGCTCGAATCCAGCGTCTGATGAACTCTTTCTTGTTTTTTCCCCCGCTACTTATCAGATTTTGCCAACTATTTATCACGAGAAAGACAAGTAGGAATCATCAATAAGTTCATATCAATAAGCATCATATTTTATTTGCACATTTATTGAATGGAAATGTTTCTGATTCACGCATGCAAATTCATCTTCAGATAGTGTCTTTATAGCAATGTGCGTGCGGTAGATTGCTCAGATTACATTGGGAAAACAGGCGACTGCTGCAAATTGTGCTTTAATGTTTAGCTGGTCAAATGTATGGTATGGAAACCTTATATACCTGCTGAACCCGTCTCATACAGCTGCCATTGCAAGGCTCAGACACTTTGTAGAGAGGAATTTAACACAACTGCCTCTAGGAGTCGCCAATGGAAATAAAACAGACACGCACAAAAAATGTGCGTACGCCTGCCATAAAGCTGCCGTGAAGCTGCGCACATTCCCACGTTCAGTTCATTGTTAGTAAATCCAAACGTGAGCGATTCTGAGCGTGAAACCTGGCGTACGCAAAGTTTTTACGCCAGGTTTCATGCTTAGAATCGCTCACGTTTGGATTTACTAACGATGAACTGAATGTGGGAATGTGCTTTATGGCTGGCGTGCGCACATTTTTTGTGCGTGTCTGTTTTATTTTTATTGGCGACTCCTAGAGGCAGTTGTGTTAAATTGCTCTCTACAAAGTGTCTGAGCCTTGCAATGGCAGCTGTATGAGACGGGTTCATCTAGCAGGTATATAAGGTTTCCATACCATACAGTTGACCAGCCAAACATTAAAGCGCAAATTGCAGCGGTCGCCTGTTTTCCCAATGTAATCTGAGCTATCTACTGCACGCACATTGCTATAAAGACACTATCTGAAGATGAATTTGCATGCGTGAATCAGAAACATTTCCATTCAATAAATGTGCAAATAAAATATGATGCACAGACTTATTAATGTGTCTTTCTCATGATAAATAGTTGGCAAAATCTGATATGTAGCGGGGGAAAAAAGAAGAAAGAGTTCATCAGACACTAGATTCGAACCGAGTTCATGCTCGAATGAGTCAAAATATGTTGACATGCGTCTTACGAGCTGCGCCACTGAGACTGTTATGTGCACTGCAACATTTTACACCTATAAATCACACTATTTCTTTTTTAATTTACTCAGTGCGATGTTCAGACCCAACTGTGTTAACCGCATCAGCTAAACTCTCCCACTCTATTTTTAAATTTTGTTGTTAATTCCGGAGAACAAACTTTCAAATAACACCGCTTTTCTCCGGTCTACCTCCGAAAGCAGCACCTCCAATTCACATTCTGTTCAAAGTTTTTCTTTTTCTTGCTTTTGCCATTGCTTTTTCGTTGGGTTTTGCCAAAGTAGAGTCATTTGCATATTCATACAGGGGCGGAGGCAGGGAGGGGTTTTGTGCTCGTGCATGTTGCGCTCAGTTTCACGTTCATTCGGATGTACAAAAGAACATGCGTGGGATTCGCCGTACGCAGAGTTTCATACATCTGAATTTTTTTCTGCGTACACACATTTACAGCTTTGTGCGTACGCAATGTTTTAATATGATTTCTACGCAAGTCTTCGTACATGAGGCCCCCGGAAGATCAGCTGAATGGATTCAACAATGGTAAAACTCATCTGTTTAACTCTAAGTGCCAGGGCACAGCAAGCTGAATCAGGCCAATGAGCCGACCATCAGCTCAAAGGGAGTTGTAAAATGAGCCCATTTTCCAAAAAAAGTAGAGCGTTGCTTTAAAATGAGACTACTTGTGCTGGAAATGATGCAATGATGTGTTTGATTTTGACTTGTGTGTCATTTCCTGATCACAACCCCTGCTTCCTGTCCTTTTCTGTCCTGTGAAGGCAAAATAAATAATGAAGAGGAAACCACTAAAGGCCTGACAGTAATGCATATCCTGCTGTTTGAAAACATTTTGCGACTTCGGATTATATCCTCTGTTTTAGTGTTTCATGTACTAATTGTTTATTTACAGTTTATTACGATTGTTTACACTCTAAAATAAAAATGTCCACACAATTTGCTAAATTCTACTCCAAGGAGCAAAACACCCATTACACACAATGTCTGCTTCACTCTTTTTGCAAAACATTACACACAGTGATTTGTAAAACTCTACACACATTTGAACACCTTAGACATAGATAAGGATTGTGACGTTATTTATTTGTCATTACAAAGCCCTGGATTGCCAATGACCACGTTAATGAACGAATTGGATAAACACATCCACAAGGTGTTGAAGCACACATGTGCTAATTTGAAAACCCAGCACTCAGGTGTGCTATAAAGGGCAGCAGGTGAGTTCACCTGTATTCATCAAAAACAGAAGGAGCAGTAGAAGAGGGAAAATACCAAGTTTTGGCATCAAAATTAAACAGGTGTGTTTAACTTACTCATTAGGCAGCAAAAAACTTTTAATTAATATTTTAAGTCCTCTGTACGTAACACTTTAATTTCTTTAAATGATTCACCATGTCTCTGTTTGAAATGATTGGTTGTGTCTGAAATTATGCCTTGACAACTGCACTGAGTGGTCGATATATGTTATTTGGCACAAGACGGTCATTTTGCTTGTGATGCTGAATTTTGCTGAAGCGCTGCAGGACAGAGGCACTCATCTGAAGAAAGAGAAAAGTTAAATTAGTAAGTAGATATTTAAATGCTTATATAAATTTTTCTAAATTGATGTAATCAATCTGTATGTGTGTGAATGAGTGTATATGAACGTTTCCCATTGATGGGTTGCAGCTGGAAGGGCATCCGCTGCGTAAAACATATGCTGGATAAGTTGGCGGTTCATTCCGCTGTGGTGACCCCAGATTAATAAAGGGACTAAGCCGAAAAGAAAATGAATGAATGAAGTTGGTGGTTCATTCCGCTGCGGCGACCTCCGATTAATAAAGGGACTAAGCCAGAGAGAAAATGAATAAATGAAGTTGGCGGTTCATTCCGCTGTGGCGACCCCAGATTAATAAAGAGACTAAGCCGAAAAGAAAATGAATGAATGAAATACACACAGGGGAGGCACAGTGGGTAGCGCTGTTGCCTTACAGCAAGAAGGTTGCTGGTTCAAATCCTGGCTGGGTCAGTTGGCATTTCTGCATGTTCTCCCCCGTGTTGGTGTGGGTTTCCTCCAGGTGCTCCGGTTTCCCCCACTGTCCAAACACATGCAGTATAGGTGAATTGGGTAAGCTAATTGTATGTGTGTATGTCCTGGTTAGGTGTTAAGCGTTGGGGTATTGACCCACCTTGTAAAAATTAGATGTTACAAAACACCAACATGGTGCGGCTATAAACTTCGATATAAACTGCCCTGGGAGTGAGTAAGTAAAGAACATAAAAGCTGAAAATGTTGAAAGTTTAGTCTATTAGCCATTTTAAGATATCTGTACGTAAACATTTAAGTTAGCCTACTTAAGCATTTATGTTCCAGCCCTAAACATTTTAAATTATCTCTGCTTAAACATTTAAGTTATCTGTCCTTAAACATTTTAAATGATCTCTGCTTAAACATTTAAGTTATCTGTCCTTAAACATTTTAAATTATCTGTGCTTAAACATTTGAGTTAGCCGTACTTAGACATTTAAGCTATCTGTACTTAAACATTTAAGTCATCCGTACTTGAGCATTTATGTCATCTGTGCTTAAACATTTAAGTTAGCCACACTTAAACATTTAAGTTAACCGTACTTACACATTTTAAATGATCTGTTTAAACATTTTAGTTATCTGCACTTAAACATTTAAGTTAGCCATACTTAAACATTTAAGTTAACCGTACTTACACATTTTAAATGATCTGTTTAAACATTTTAGTTATCTGCACTTAAACATTTAAGTTAGCCATACTTGAACATTTTGAGTTACCTGTACTTAAACATTTAAGTTAGCCAAACATTTAAGTTATCTGTACTTTAAAGAGCCCATATTATACATGAAATAGGGTCATATCCTGGTTGTAAGGGTCTCCAACAACAGTCTAATATGCATGCAAGGTCAAAAAACACTTTCATGGTCTTATAATCTGCATTTATTTTTACCTAATTATCCCAGCGACTCCTGTATGAATCGTCCAGTGATTCATTTGTTCCCAAACCCCTCCTTAGCGCGGAGCTAATCTGCGCTGATTGGACCGATGACAGTCTGTCGCGATTGGTCGACTGCCTTCAGTCAGAGAGGGAAATGGCCAATAGCTAATCAGCAATTTAAAAAGTAATCACAGTTCATACACGCTCGATAGTGCAGACGTGGATTTTAGCTGCCACACTATGGCGAGTGGATAGTGCCACGGATAACCGAACGAAGGAGACAGTCGTGTACTGGCCATACCACACACACACAAAAACACACACACACCTCCGGATGACAACGCTCCCGCTTCCGCCCGCACCCGCCAGGTTTTAGCCTGAGAACCCGCTCCGTTTTCTGCCCGCCGCGCCCGGTCCCGCTAGAGCGGAGAACACAACCAAAAATCACCCAGTATACAGTCCAGACAGCCAAGCTGTCGTTCGTTCGTTCGCTCGCTCTCTCTCTCTCTCTCATACGCGCGCGTGCGCACTAACACACACACAAGCACCACGCAGACTCTCTCTTTCTAATTCGCATAGCAATATCCGTGATATTGCTAGACAGCCCGCTCCCGTCCCAAATTAAACCCGTTACCGACCGCTCCCGCGATTTATTCGGAAATTTATTCCCGCGGCTGTCCCCGCGCCAGATTTCTGCGGCGCGGGAATAAATTTCCGAATAAATCGCGGGAGCAGAACTCTAGCACGGAGCTCCATAAACAAACAGCACGCGTCGCGTTTTTAACGTGACTTTGCACGCGATAAGATAAAATATCCAGTTAACCTGATACAGTACACGCGGTTACAAGTAACAAATCACAACTAAATACATTTGCAAGCTAGAGTCAACGAGGCAACAACTTTAACCGCACGTACTTACACTTGAGAAATGGAAGAAACCCATCCTGATGTCCATCAGTAAGTTACTGATCCTTCCTTTAACAAACGCAGATGAAGTATTCTTTGTAGCATGTAGCTTCCAGAAGTTTCCAGTAGTTTCCAACTGCTTGGCTATAATGCTGAGGTTTCATCTTTGGGTAGAGACTCAATATATCCATCTGCAATGTGACTTCAATCGACCGGCATGTTTGTGTGCGTGTGTTTGTGGGTGTGTGTGTGTGTGTGTGTCTGGGTTACTGCGTCAGAGGGCGGGGCCTCAGGTTTGAAATCTCCCGGGTTTGCGCGTGCACGTGAAAAACTTTGTTTCGTTCGTACGTCATGGCGAAACACCTAATGAGTCGGTATCAAGGCGACTCGTTTGAAGCACTATGAATCGACTCTTTTATAGATGAATCAACAGTTTTAAACACTGTATTCTTACAGATTTAAGCCTTAGCTGGATACTTCACTTCACTTAGAGCTGTGTTACACACTACATGGAGGGGAATTTTCAAAAACCCATAATATGGGCTCTTTAAACATTTAAGTTATCCATACTTAAACATTTAAGTTATCTGTACTTAAACATTTTAAATGATCTGTGTTTAAACATTTAAGTTATCCATACTTAAACATTTAACATTTTAACTTATCCCGTACTTAAACATTTAAGTAATTCAATGAAGAGACCTCATTTGGTCAACTGAATTTTGTCGATTTCTCATTACTCAATTTCCTCAGACCATGTGAATAGACTCAACTTATTAGGGTTTACAGTGTTTGACTGTCTGTGAGAGAAGCATTTGCATTATGTCTATGAGGCAATTGTGACACTATAGTGAATTAGATTTTCAGAAATTTTGATGCACAAACTTTTTTTTAATTAAATTTAAGCTAAAGAGTCTTCATTTCCTTTCATGCATATTGCTGTTGTTATCAGTGGAAGCTTTTCTGAGCACGAATGGGCGAAATGTGCAGACTACAATCCTTGGATCTGCTCAGCACAGGGACCAGCCCAAATTACAGGCTTTACAGACCAAGAAAGCTATATTTGCTGCGTTTAACTCTGTGAACGGTTTCCCATAATACACCACTATGCAATATGATGTATGGCGTGTTTGTTAATCTTTAATCACTCAAGCAATGACTTCAGTTGTTGAGTAGTTCTGCATGCAGCTGGAGTGTTTTAAGGGTGTTACCCACTAGTGTAACTCTCAGTTCCTCATTTGTTAATTTTAGATCTTTGTAAGTAAAAATGTGCTTTTTTGTCTGAGCATTAATAGTCTGTAGATGCAGTTTTGCCCATGTTATTAACAAAAATGACATGCAGCATGGGAAACAAACAGCATTTATAACAATGCATTATTATTATTATGAAAATTAACCATGATTTAAATGTAGTAAAAGTGTAGTAACCATGTTTTTGGCTCATTTTTTTTTTTTCATTTCATTTCCTTGTCGGCTTAGTCCCTTTATTAATCCAGGGTCGCCACAGCGGAATGAACCACCAACCTATCCAGCAAGTTTTTACGCAGCGGATGCCCTTCCAGCCGCAAGCCATCTCTGGGAAACATCCTTACACACATTCACACACACACTCATACACTACGGACAATTTAGCCTACCCAATTCACCTGTACCACATGTCTTTGGACAGTGGGGGAAACCTGAGTACCCGGTGGAAACCCACGCGAACGCAGGGAGAACATGCAAACTCCACACAGAAACGCCAACTGAGCTGAGGCTCGAACCAGCGACCCAGCAACCTTCTTGCTGTGAGGCGACAGCACTACCTACTGCGCCACTGCTTCGCCCATGTTTTGGCTCAGTGATTAAAATTAGATTAACAACAATTTTACTATTAATACCATAGTTGAATTATTATTACATATATGTAATGTGTGTATTTATATAGCGCATATATCATACACCCAAAGCACTTCACAATCATGAGGGGGGTCTCTCCACACCACCACCAGTGTGCAGCATTCACTTGGATGATGTGACGGCAGCCACAGGACAATGGCGCCAGTGCGCTCACCACACACCAGCTATTGGTGGAGTGGAGAGACAGTGATACAGACAGTTTGGTGAATGGGGATGATTGGGAGGCCATGATGAGTAAGGGGCAATGGGGGGAATATGGCACCGGGGTTACACCCCTACTCTTTACGTGGAGCGCCATGGGATTTTTAATGACCACAGAGAGTCAGGACCTAAGTTTAACGTCTCATCCAAAAGACAGCACCCACTGACAGTATGGCGTCCCCTTTGCTGTATTGGGGCATTTGGACTCACACAGACCACAAGTTGAGCGCCCCCTGCTGGCCTCACTAACACAACTTTCGACAGCAACCTAGTGTTCTCATGTGGTCTCCCATCTAGGTACTGACCAGACTCTGCTTATGCCAAGTTCAGACTGCATGATTTTAACCCCGATTGTAAATCGCAGACAGATTTTAAGAAATCGCCGTCAAATGCCTGAAATCACAGGTAAATCGGTGCTCGTTTCAATCACACAGTAAGAACTACACTGTAAAAAATAAATTGTTGAGAAAACAGAAAAAAATAAGGCAACTTGATGCAGTAAGAACTTTGAGTTGTCTCAACAACTGTTTTTTAGTTTTTCTCAGTAACAATTTTTTGTTCAGCTAACATAATTTTGTTTCTTTATGCAATGTTGATTATTGTATTTTACTAATGAAGATATTCTTGTCACATCAACTAAAGCAACAGTAACTGCTATTGAGTCAATACATTTTTTTCTGTTTAGTGGATGATTTTTTTTCAAATTTGCAAAATAAGTAATTAGTTCTAGTTAGCATATCATAGCAGTTAGGAGTTTTTAATCATTTTACTTAAAAATGAACACAAACTTACTACTTTATCCATTCATTTTACTTTGGCTTAGTTTCTTTATTTATCAGCGGTCACCACAGCTGAATGAACTGCCAACTTGTTCAGCATATGTTTTACAGGGTATGCCCTTCCAGCTGCAACCCAGTACTGGCAAACACCTATGGCGGAAACCAGAGTACCCGGAGAAAACCCACGTGAACACAGGGATGCCAACTGACCCAGCCAGGTCTCGAACCAGCAACCTTCTTGCTGTGAGGTGACTGTGCTACCAACTGCGCCACTGTGTCACCACTCTTTCAAGCAACTGATAAACAAACTTAGTTTTCGATCGTCACGTCACGCAAGCACAAATTATTTAAATATCAACATTTCTGTTCAACACAAAAATGTTTGTCCAGAAAACTCAGTTAAACATGTAGACATAACATTTAGCGAATATTGTTGACATAACATATATTTTTATGTAATCAATTCGTATTCACAATTCTTAGTATTTATGACAGAAAAAGTAGTGTGCTGAACAAATGGTGATTTTGTTTTTTAGAGTGTACCAAGGACGCCATATGAGAGAATAGCCGATGAGTCGCCGATGCCTGTGAGATATTTGGCATGCTAAATATCTGGAGCTGTCGGCGATTCAAATCATGCCGTGTGAGTTTTGAATGAAAATAACATCAGCGATTACCTACAGCCAATGAGAGAGCAGCATTCACTAGCGTGATTACCTGCAGGCCAGCGGGAGGTTGAGGGACAAATTAAAAGTGCTCATTTTCAATTTATTTGGACCCAAGAAATGGAGATAAAACTGTATATTTGTCAGGAGCACCCGTGTCTGTTTAACCAATATCACAACCAGGCCGAATAAAATATAAGTTGAGGAGAAATTGCTAATTCCCTTCAAACCCAGGTGAGCAAATATGTACATTTTTTTTAACCAATTAAAGACTCATTATGTACTTAATAACAAAATATATGCTACCTGTGTTTGGTTGTGAGACGTAGCTTGGAAAAAGTTGTCAGCGATTCTCCTTTTGTAAAGTCATGCAGTGTGAAACTCCCCGATCCATCTTGCAGTGTAAACAAAGCAGCGACAAAACGCCAGCCCAGATAGTCATACAGTGTGAAAACATCTGACACGACTACTTTGAAAATCATGCAGACTGAACTCGGCATCAGCTTCAGTGAGTCTTGAGCTGCAAGATCAGACTATTGATTACCATGGTTTTTTTTCTACAGTAAGCCTAATTTTTAAGGCATTCATTTTTTAATGATTATTTACTAAATTATTTCAATATATATAAGCCTCAGCGTTTACAATGATAGAATACTTAAAGATATATTAAATATATGTGCTAAAATAAGTAATTAATTTGGCAATACTCTTTAATCGCAGCGTTTTGTTTAGTTTAATTATTCATTCATTTTCTTTTCGGCTAAGTTCCTTTATTAAATTAATCCAGCATATGTTTTATGCAGCGGATGACCTTTCAGCTGCAACCCATAACTGAGAGATGCTCTCTTTCGCACACATATATACGGACAATTTAGCTTACCCAGTTCACCTATAGCGCATGTCTTTGGACTTGTGGTGGAAACCGGAGCACCTGGAGGAAACCCACATATGGGGAGAACATGCAAACTCCACACAGAAATGCCAACTGACCCAGCCGAGGCTCAAACCAGCGATTTTCTTGCTGTGAGACAACAGTGCTACCCACTACGCCATGCTTAGTTTAATCATATATATCAAAACACAGGCCTGTAGCCAGCCTATTAAAAGGGGTGTTTTTTTTCTCAATAAGTCGACCTTTTTGCTGTTTTTCGCCTCATTTTCTGTTAAATTATGAGGTTCAAATGATGCATTTTAATGAGATTTTAGGCACTAATTTTGCTGGATTAGCTTGCTGGGTGGTGATCATAACAAACTTGATGCAACAAAATATTTCCTTTGTTTTTGTCAAAGTGCTTAAAAAAATACTATTTTACCACAAAGTGTTTTAAACTGTACGTTATTACAGTTTTATAAATGATGTAATGAGATAACAATTTTAAATTAGCATTTTTGAACAAAGAAATATGAAAAAATAGTTTGTTTAAAATAGAAATTTATTATCATTAATAAAAACAAAAACAATTAGTAAGTGTAGTTGTTATAAATTAAAAACGATAGCCTATAGATAAAAAAAAAACTAGCCAGCTCATGTCCTCAGTTTTTTTTCTCTTTTGAATAATTTAAAATTAGATTTGTCTTAAAGCCTTCTTCTGTGGGCTCTATGCACAGTATAGGGTTTAAAGCAAACAAACTTCCAGTGAAAGCTTAATGTTACTATATTCAATTTCACAGCGATGTTTTACAGCATCGATGTTGTAATGTAATACAATACATTCAGTTAAATAGACTTAAGCATTCTTCATTTAGTTGTTCAAGCGTAAAACAAGGTGAAAGATGTGTAACCCCTAACGCCGTCAGTAGCAAGTCTAACACAGAAATTCAAAATACTAGGGTAAAATATTTTAAAGACAACAGCAATTCAGAGTAATTAAGTAAAACACCATGACTATTAAACAGTTGTTGCAACTATATTATTACTAAACCAGTTACTAAAATATAATGATTTGTTCTTAAATCAGAGTCCTTATTGTTCCAAACGAAACATCTACAGTATATGGCGGAACATTATGCCCATGCTAAGAGAACCTGTCGATGAAAATTAAAAAGCTTAGTTGGGAGTTTGTAAATATCATAATAATACCAGGATTTTTATGTTGTTTTTTTTAGAATACATCAATCAACAAAATTTTTTATTTTAAATAAATGGTCATAAAAAAACGTAGGAACAAATTTCGATTTGTTGAAGTTCTCTTTGAAGTTTTCTTAATCAACTGCATGTCTTGCAACCTTCCAAACAGATAAAGCACTGCAGACACATTAGCTGAAGAGGCTGCGTAATTCACTGGCCTCTTTAGCCATCTCTTCTTCAGATCTCCATTGAGAAGAGTCATCCTCGCTCTCCCGGTCATGTTTCTGGAGCTCATCATAGATGCTGTCATTCTTCTCGAAGTCTCCAGCCTTCCTCGGCAGCACGTGGACGTGGACATGCTTCACTGTCTGTCCCGCCTCATGTCCGTCCTGTACGCAGATGGTGAGGGAGGAGGCCTGGAAGTGTTTCTCTATTTGACTGGAAACTCTCTGCGTGGTCATGAACAGATCCGTCACTTCATCAGGACGAAGATCCCGAAACCTCTCAACGACGCGGAGAGGACACACGAGAACATGACCAGGCACGACCGGCTTTCGGTTGACTAGGGCGAAGGACAACTCCGTCTTCAAAAACACAGCCGAGGACTTTATGATGTGCTGCCCGAAGCGAAACGTCGCCATAGTGGAGAATCAATTTCTTGACACATTTACATTGAAATCGACGTTGTACGCCGGGCGGACCGACGCCGTTTGTGAACGTCACTTACGCTCCTCCGTTGGCCCCGCCCCTCTTTCCCATAGGTCCTACCAAGAGAGCGTCACGAGTTAAGCTGAAGCTGTTTATTTATTTTGTGAATGAGCGATACATAAAGGTTTACAGCATAAGTAAGTACATTTATTGGCTTTTAATATATGTATATTTCATATATAAGCATTGGCAGTTTTGGCCACATTCTCCGTATTTACCGGTTTTGACACGCAAAGTCGTGGTTCCTCTTTTTAACTCATTCGTAATTCTGTTTCAGAAGCATACATAGTATGTCATGTCCATTCCAATCATGCTTTGATTAAATTAAGTGTATTGACTTAGAGTTTTTGTGTAAAGTTAACATGGTAACAAACTATAGCATAAAAGTACCGTGGTAATACCATGTTTTTGGGCTTGCTGTAGTCGCACACCACCCTTACAACAAGTACAGATGCAAATATGTGGAAGTGGAACTGAAAATCATCATAATGCAGGCCCGTAGCCAGGGAGGGTTACTGACAAAGGTCCAGAATTTGTCCCATACAAGAGCTCATTTGTCCTAGTTTGCATGGTATGCCATCATAAATAGTAAAAAAAAACCATAAAAGGTGAAATCTGACTTAAATGAAGTCATCTTTTCTCTACGGACCTACTTTATTGTTGTTAAATAGATAAAACATTTTACAAGGAACCTAACTTCTATTATTGAAAGAAAAAATGACCAAATTTTAATAATAATTAGGCTATATTGTTGGTATACATGAATTTTTAAATGTTCTTTTTACAAGAGAGGCTAGAAAAATCCTTAAGCTCTACATTTTTATTATTAGTAGTATTAGTATAAAAATTATTATCATTTTATTTATTTATTTTTAACTGTTCAATATTCAAATGGGCAAATTGTGAAAGTTGAGGAAATCTGAGGAAAGTTGAATGTGCTGCTTAGTTTTTTTATTTGCACAATAAATGACAATAAGCTCCATTTTTTTAAATTCATAACTTTTTGATATATGTATCAAATTAATGACAGATGTAATACATTTGTATTTTAAAAATAAGTCTTTTTTACTTTAAATCTTTAGGAAATATTTTTTATATTTTGTACATCAAAAAGTGTGATTATAATGATCATCCAACAAGCTAATCCAGCTAAAAAATAGTGCTTAAAATGCCACTAAATGCAGTGTTTAAACCTCATATTTAACTAGAAAATCAAGTTAATAACTGCAAAAATGTCCCGTTTTGGGGAAAAAAAGAACCAGCCCTTTCAGCAGGCTGGCTACAGACCTGTAATCTACTTCTGTTTACCATGTATATACTTAGAGTTTTTGTGTAAAGTTAACATGGTAACAAACAATAACATAAAAGTACCGTGGTAATACCATGGGTTTTGGGCTTGCTGTTGTCGCACACCACCCTAACAACAAGTACAGATGCTAATATTGTGGAAGTGGAACTGAAAAGCATCATAATGTACTTCTGTTTACCATATATAGATGCTTTTTTATCATGAGATGGATTTACTGTCATGATAACAGCACATCTTTACCATAGTAACATGTCTAAAATGATAATAATGTTAAATATTAATATTAATAATTTTACTTTGTAAGTTATTGTCATTGTAATAATCTAATCTTTGTGCCCGCCTCTGCTTCTTAGAGAAGTAAAATAATCCTGTACATTATAAAAGCACGTTTCAGGGGTCACGCATGCACACGCACACTTAATGTAGTGTTTCCTGAAGTGGATGATTATTATGGATAATGAGTTGTTCAGGATAAAGTATACCTTTGTTCAAAAAAAAATTGCCTCTCATCATTGAAATTACCTTTTAAATTAGACTGTAGCTCGACTTCATTTCCATTTAAATTGCCTTGGCTCATGTAACATCAGGTGTGGAGCAGGATGCTAAATGTTCAGCGTTTCCGTCATTGCAGGTTCACCTTTTCCTGGGATGGACAGGTCTGGACGTCGAACATGTCTTCTGATGGTGTTCAGCATGTGTTCTGCATCAGTTCTCAGCCAGCCTCTAATCAAGGTTATTATAGTTTTGCAGTTTTTATTTCGATCATATTTTATAATTAGCTGTATATTTTAGGGGTGGCACGGTGGGTAGAAAGGTCACTGGTTTGAGTCCGGCCTGGATCAATTGGCATTTCTGTGTGGGGTTTTCATGTTCTCCCCATGTTGGTGTGGGTTTTCACTGGGTGCTCCGGTTTCCCCCACAGTCCAAACACATACGCTATAGGCGAATTGGATAAACTAAACACGTTCCGTAGTGTATGGGTGCATGTAAATGCAAGTGTGTATGGATGTTTCCCAGTACTGGGTTGCAGCTAGAAGGGCATCCGCTGTATATTTGAATGTATATTTTAGTTTAGTTTTCATCAAAGGTTTTGTTAGTTTTACTTTAGTTATTTTTTTGCACAAACATTTATATTTAGGTTTTAGTTTAGATATTCTGTAAGTTTTAGCAATTCTTGTGTAAAGAGATGAAAAATGTAATTCTCAAGTGGTTCAAAACCTTCATAAGTTTTTTTTTTTCTTCTGTTCAAGATACAAAAGAAGAAACACAAAAGAAGATATTTTAAAGAAAGCTGAAAACCAATGAGCATTGACTTACATTTTAGGACAAAATACTATGGAAGTCAATGGTTACAGGTTTTCAGCATTTTTTTAAAACAACTTCTTTTGTGTTCAACAGAAGAAGGAAGCTCAACTAGATTTTGAACAAGTGAAGGGAGAGTAAATGATGATAGAATTTTCATTTTTGGGTGAACTATTTCTTCAACAGTTAACAGAACACTTCCAGTGTCGACCAAAGCAAAGTATAGAGTTTGAACAGTTTATAGCAACAAAAAAATGGTCTAACAAAACCGTGAATCTAAAACTAAAAAGTTCAGATGCAAAAACCTCTAAGTGCCCTCTGAAATGTCCAATGGAAAGGAGCATTTTTTCTCAGACTCCTATGTTTATGTTGAGTTATTTTATTTTAAAGAGTGTATTCTTTGCCATGAACTATATAGAAAATATGTTTTTGTATATACAATTGAAGTCAAAATTATTTTTCACAGTATTTGTTATGATATTGTTTTTTTTCTGGAGAAAATCTTATTTTTTTATTTCGGCTAGAATGAATTTTAAGGTCTAAATTATTAGCCTCTTTAATCAATGTATTCTTTCGAATGTCTATACAGACCAAACCACGGTTATACAATAACTTGCCTTGTTAAACCTACTAGTGTCATGAAAAATATCTAGTAAAATATTATTTACTGTCATCATAGCAAAGATAAAATAAATCAGTTATTAGAAATGAGTTATTAAAACTATTATGTTTAGAAATGTGTTAAAAGAATCATCTTTCCTTTAAACAGAAATAGGGAAAAAAAATAAACATGTGGGCAAATAATTCAGGAGGGCTAATAATCCTGACTTTAATCATGTAATCCTGCTCTTTTTGACTGATGTGTTTTGCTGTAAAAACGCCATCTACAGGCGTTTCTATAAACAGCCGCAGGTCGGATTTTCCACCACAGAATTAGTGTTCATTTACACAGATTATTTCATTCATTCATTCATTTTCTTTCTGTTTAGTCCCTTCATTCATCAGGGGTTGCCACAGCGCAATGAACCACCAATTTATCCAGCATATGCTTTTTACAGTGGATGCCCTTCTAGCTGCAATCCAGTGCTGGGAAGTAACCCATACACACTCACATTCACACTCATAAACTACGGCCAGTTTCATTCATTCATTTTCTTTTTTGGCTTAGTTCTTTCATTAATCTAGGGTCGCCACAGCGGAATGAACCGCCAACTTATCCAGCATATGTTTTATGCAGCGGATGGCCTTCCAGCTGCAACCCATCACTGTGAAACATCCATAGACACTCATTCACACACACACTCTACGGACAATTTTGCCTACCCAATTCACCTATAGTGCATGTCTTTGGACTTGTGGAGGAAACCGGAGCACCCGGAGGAAACCAAGGTTATAATAGTTTTGGATTTTTCAATAGTTTTAGTTTCTATTTCGTTTTGACTTTTTGTTTTCAAATTCAGTTAGTTTTAATTAGTTTTAAAGGCGGATTTACTACTTTTTATTAGTTTCTATATTTTAAAAATGTCTTAGTTTTAGTTTAGTTTTTATTAGTTTCAGTATTAGTTTCAGTTTTTTTCTAAATATGGATATTTGTTAGGTGCAAGATTCAAAATCAACATAATTAATGTTGTTTAATAAAAACTCAGTCATACATTTTCAGAGAACACATGAACACTATCATCTAACACTACCATCTATCCATCCTCAAATTCAAATACAACAGCAAAGATTCGTTCGAGATCGCGATACAGAAATGAAACCCATTATTGGGCACAAATGCCTTAAAGTAAGAGTTTTCAGTCTTTGTATTTAATGCTGTCACCGCACTGCTGTCATGTCCACTCGTTGTTTTTGTCGCGGGAGCAACAGCGAGGATGACTAGAGAAGAACCGGCTCGATCTGGCCAGTGGCAGCAGGAGACACAAACACC
This sequence comes from Danio rerio, assembly GCF_052040795.2. NCBI lineage: Eukaryota > Metazoa > Chordata > Actinopteri > Cypriniformes > Danionidae > Danio > Danio rerio. The sequence goes on along the minus strand of NC_141026.1, from coordinate 56,073,454 downwards.
TGCAGCGAGGATTATATTTACTTTTAAAAGGCTTACATTAAGATTATGTATTAAATACAGTTACAAATACGAAAACGAAGGAGGTTTTTGCAATAATTTTAGTTAGTTTCAGTTAGTTGGAGCCTGGGAGTAACGACTGATGACCAACTAAACTTCTCTGGACAATTTTCTAGAACTGCTCGATCGTGCAGATTCGCACTCTTTAACATCAGAAAGATCCGACCCTTCCTATCTGAACATGCCGCTCAACTCCTTGTTCAAGCTGTTGTTCTCTCCTGACTGGATTACTGGAACTCTCTACTAGCCGGGCTTCCAGCTAACTCTATCAAGCCTCTTCAACTGCTTCAGAACGCAGCAGCACGGGTGGTCTTTAATGAACCCAAAAGAGCACATGTCACTCCGCTGCTCATCCGTTTGCACTGGCTGCCAGTTGCTGCTCGCATCAAATTCAAAGCTCTGATGTTTGCCTACAAAGCGACCTCTGGCTTTGCTTCTTATCTGCTCTCACTTCTGCAGATTTATGTGCCCTCTAGGATCTTACGTTCTGTGAATGAACGTCGCCTCGTGGTTCCATTTCTAAGAGGGAAGAAATCACTTTCCCGAACTCTCGCATTCAATCTGCCCAGTTGGTGGAATGAACTCCCTAACTGCATCAGAACGGCAGAGTCACTTGTGTCTTCAAGAAACGACTAAAAACTCAACTATTTAGACTTAGTTTTGCTTCTTACACTTTACACACCTGAAATTTGCCTACAGCACTTATTCATTGTTGCTCTTATAGTTGTGTAAATTGCTTCCTTGTCCTCATTTGTAAGTCGTTCGTTAACTATAATAACCCTGGAGAAAACCCACACGAACACGGGGAGAACATGCAAACTCCACACAGAAATGCCAACTGGCCCAGGCCAGGACTCGAACCAGTGACCTTCTTGCTGTGAGACAACAGTGCTCACCACTGAGCCACCGTGCCGCCCTAATTTTAATAATTTATTTTAGTCTCCTAATTATGATTTTATTTCATTACAATTTTCAGTGACTGTTATCCATTTTACTTAACTTGAGTTTTTCATTTATTATGATTTTTTTTTAATTTTAGTTCACTAAGTGATAATGTGTTTTGACCAATAGCTTTAGTTTTTGTTTACTAAAATAACCTTCAATCTCATCCCATCTCCTCCCTCAGCTCCCGTTTATTTCCATATGGAACGCACCAACAGAGCGCTGCAAGTCTCGATTTGGAGTGGAACTGGATTTGAGCGTCTTCGACATCGTGCACAACCCTAACCAGACATTCATGGGCGACAACATCACTATATTTTACTCCGATAAGTTAGGAAAATATCCCCACTATGGTCCTAACGATGAACCGATATATGGAGGTGTTCCTCAAAATGCCAGTCTGAACGAACACCTAAAGAAAGCAGATGAAGACCTGCGCAAAAACATACCGGATCCTGAATTTCAAGGACTGGCTATTATTGACTGGGAGAAATGGAGACCACTGTGGGAACGTAACTGGGACTCTAAGGAAGTCTACTGGAAAGCTTCGAGAGCAATAGTGAAAGCCAAACATCCTACCTGGAGTCCGGATCAGATAGAAACTGAAGCTGTAAAGGAATTTGAAGCATCTTCCATGGCCTTTATGGTGGAGACATTAAAACTAGGCCGTAGAGAGCGTCCTGGAGGATTATGGGGGTTTTATGGCTTCCCTTGCTGCTATAATTATCAGTATAAAAAGAACGAGACTTACACGGGTGAGTGTCCGGCTCTGGAGATGAAGAGGAATGATAAACTGGCCTGGATGTGGAACGTCAGCTCCGCTTTGTACCCTGATATCTATCTGGATCTCGGACTTCGGGGCCGCGGTCAGGACATTTTGCTGTACAGCAGGTATCGGATCCTGGAGGCCATGAGGGTAAGGGAAAAGACCACCCATCAGATGCCCTCCGTTTTCCCCTACGCCAGGATCGCCTTCACATACTCTATGGAGTTTCTCTCACAGGTCAGAACAGAGACTCTTATATAACTAATACTATAACTAGGGATGTCCCAATCAGGTTTTTTGCCTTTAAGTCTGAGTCATTTGATTTTAAGTATCTACCGATACCGAAACCAGTTCCGATACTTCTATAATACATAAAAAAGAACAAAGAAAAGTAAAGGAACAGATCCAGATCCTTATGTTTTATTTAATTTACATTATTTGAACATTCAACAACTCTTTTAACAGAGCACTTCTGTGAGGTAGCTTGAACAATCAAGTAATAAATAACATCAAATCTTCACTTTTCGACTTAAAATATATAAAAAATCAAATATAAAAGCACAATTACATTGTAAGCTCCACTTTAAAGTAATAGTTCACACAAAAATTAAAAAATTGATCATTAATAATCAATCCTTTACTTTCCCTTCACTTGTTAAAAATCTGTAACCGCCGACTTTCATAGTATTTGTTTTTCTACTATGGAAGACAATGGTTAGAGGTTTTCAGCTTTGTTCAAAATGTCTTTGTTGTGTTCAACTGAAGAAATAATCCCATAAGTGTTATTATAACCACTTGAAGGTGAGTAAATAGTGAGTAAATTTAATTTTGGGGTGAACTATCCTATTAAATTCACAAGCTTTTTGAAGCAGGGTGAATTCTGAGTGGCTCTCAGTGTTTTTATTATTCATCAGTTGAAAAGAAATGGTTTGGAGACTCCAACAATCAGGCCTGGATTGGCTAATCGGGAGGACCGAGAGAATTCCCGGTGGGCCGGTCTGTTTTTTGGCCGCGAGGGCCGGTGTCCCTAGCTCCAGAATCTGTTGCTCTCAGCAGTCACACTTTTTAAAAATTATTTATTTATTTACTTGACCACAGCCTTCTTATTCATTATTTTACCGCAGCTCTGCTCTTTTTATCTATTTTCTCGTAGCCTCGTGAGCAGGATGCAGCCTGCAAGGATAATGATGATATAACTAGATAAGTCACCATTCAATGTACAGCTGTTGTGGTACAGTGGTCAGCACGTTAGGTTATAACGCCGCCAATCCGGATTCGGCCCTCGTCTGAGTAACATTTTTTTTTTCATTTTTATTGTTAAGACATATAATATTGTAAGGGTTGTTGAACCTTTGAAGTTCTAAAACAGCTGTTTTCTCAAAAAAAGACGTGTAATTAGAAACTGAATTGGAAATGACCTTATTTTAATATAGTCAGTGGGCCGGTCTAAGGCTTGAAACTCCAGGGCTGAAAAAGAGTCCCACTCCGGCCCTGCCAACAATGACTAAAAGAAGTAAATCTTCTGCCTTTTTAAATGACTAAAAATAAACTAAAACTATTTTGGTGCTCTTTTTGGTCTACTTTGGTAACTTTTTATGCTCTGATTTTTAAAAAGTGTTAAAGAGCACTTGGATACATTTAAAAGAGAATTATAATTTCACAGGATGCCTAATAATTTGTCCATGAACCTATAAATAAACAGGATTACAGCCAAATGATTAGGCCTCCTGTATAATTGTAATTATTTTTCAAATATTTTCCAAGTGCTGTTTAACACTTAAAAAAGAGTTTTATAATTATTTTAATAACTGTTTCCTTTTTGTTTTTGTCATGATGACAGTACATGATATTGTACTCCTTACGCTCGATTCAAATGGGGCTTCAGCGTCAACACTTGACGGAGTGCATGTCTAAAGTTGGGGCTGACGCGATTGTCATAGCAGCGTCAGCCAATGAAATTAGCCCGCAATCAGCTACTGTCTGAGCTGGGTTATTTGCATAAAGCGATCTGGGGTGCGTAAAACCACTGTTAGCCAACTAAGGTCGCAAGTTGTGTCGTTACAAATATAGTTTGCTGATTTGGTGTTTCCCAAATCCATTGTTTCAACAAACATTCGCAAGCTGCATCGCAAACGAAGAAACATAGTTCCGGGCTGTGTTCTATTCCCAGTTATCCCCGCTATGTCCTATTCGTTTAGAACATTCTAACATTTAAACTTGGAATTATTTTATTTTAAAAAGTATTAAAGTCATCTCTCTTAGGTGTAATTTGCTTTCAAATAATTTTTACAGATCATTTTTGCGATCTTCATGTTTACAATTGCGCTCCCTTCGTGGTGCACTTTGATGTCATTTTGAACACAGCCGTAGCTCATGACGAAAGCTATAGGTGACCTATTATTTAAAAGTGGAATAAAGTTTTCAAAAACGTGTGAAAAAAAACATAGCATACATTAATGCTTTTAATTTATAGTAGGTTATTTATTAAGTATCTGTACTGTTTATGACATGGGTCTGTTGGTTGGAACTTTTCTGCAGTGGTTTGCATGTGTCAAACTTTAAAAGTAGACTTAAAAAAAATCCTATTTAATAATAATAATAATAATAATAATAAAAAAAATAAACATCATCATCATTATTATTATTATTATTATTATTATTAAAGTAGGATTGTTTTCATTTCCTAATAAATAAAAAATATAATTTCTTATTAAATAGGCTCATTTATTTATAAGATTTATATATGATGTTAGAATACACTTTTGTAAGTGATTTTATGTTAATTTCGAATAGACTATGGAATATTTTCAAAACAATTTGTAAAGGAAACTCTATGTATGTGTTAATTACATACATTTCAGTTAATATGGGAAATAAGTGTAAAACAATATAATTTGCATAAAGAAATGATGGGGTTCTTCTCTAAAGAAGTTGTTACTCCACCCCCTTTAGAGCATCATTATGGGTGTTTTACATTATAACTAACGTGGTTCAAATGATGGATCTGCGACAGAGAAACTACGGGTATTGGGAAACACTCGTCACTACATCGTTCTTTTCCCATATGATATATCAGCCGTGAGTTACATCGTTGTTTGGGAAACTCACCCCTGATTGGTTAATGCTTTCGTTGGCACTTGAAAAGTTAAGAAATCCCCAACTTCTGCAGCGGCGATGGATACACAATTCAGTGCAACAACGCTTGATGTCACTCCTTCAAAGTGAATGGGAAACATGGACGCTGACAGCCCGTGGGAATGGGGCGTTAGATGTCAAGATACTAGTATTCAGCTTAAAGTGCATTTTTATAACCTGCCTATAGGTTAATTAGGTTAACTAGGCAAGTGGGTTAAATAGACAAGTCATTAGACAACAGTTGTTTGTCAGTAGACAATAAAAAATAATAATTGACAAACAAATAATATTGCTCTTTGTGGTTAATCAGTTATGTCTGCTGCTTTAAATGTTTTAGAATCTTTAAACTCTGGTAAATACAATTTTTTTGTGTGTGTGAATTAATTATGTAATAAGATTAACTGGTCACACTTTACAATAGGGTTCATAAGTTAATGTTAATTAATGCATTTACTAACATGAACAAACAATGAACAGTACATTTACTACTGTATATGTTCATGTTAGTTAACGTTAGTATATGAAAATACAGTAGTGCATTGTTAGTTCATGTTAACTCATGGTGCATTAACTAATGTTAACAAGCATGGACTTGGATGTTAATAATGCATTAGTAAATGTTCAATTATGATTAATAAATGCTGTACAAGTGTTGTTCATGATTAGTTCATGTTAGTAAATGCATTAACTAATGAACCTTATTGTAAAGTGTTACCGATTAACTATGCTACCAAATGTTATTGGTCTTCTTTCTTCTTATTGTTATAGAGTTGAAACATTTATTATTACCACTTTAAAGTTATGGTAGCTATTGCTTTTGATTGTGTTGATCTAATTCTGTTTCATGTGTCACTCAATGCTGTTTTCAGGATGACTTGGTGCACACCATTGGCGAGAGTGTCGCTCTTGGAGCCTCCGGTGTCGTGCTGTGGGGAGATGGAAACTTCTCTCGAACAAAGGTTGACTGATGTTGATTACACACATGCACGCATATACTTCTGATTACTGTATGCTAGTGGTAAAGTGGCTGGCTAGAGAACTGAAGTGCGTCAAGTTGTTTTAAAAATGACACATATAAGGGTTCTAGGAATCTGTGGTTCCATTATAGAACATTCTTGGAACTTTTTCACCTGCACTCCTAAGTAAAACAAGTTGATCTTTGTAAAAATGTTCATCACGCTAAGAAAGAAATGGATTACCGGTCAAAAATTCGGGGTCAGTAGGATTTTTTAATGTTTTAAAATAAGCTTTTCCTGCTCACCAAGACTGCGTTTATTTCATGAAAAATATAGGACAAATTGTACAATTGTGAAATGTTATTGCTCTATAACTGTTCAAAAGTAGTTTATAGTTTTATTTTATAATGTATTCTAGTGGCTCAGTTGGTGTTTCTGTGTGGAGTTTGCATGTTCTCCCTGCGTACATGTGGGTTTCCTCCGGGTACTCCGGTTTCCCCCACAGTCCAGAGACATGTGGTACAGGTGAATTGGGATGGCTAAATTGTCCGTAGTGTATGTGTGTGTGGATGTTTCCCAGAGATGGGTTGCGGCTGGAAGGGCATCCGCTGCGTAAAAACTTGCTGGATAAGTTGGCGGTTCATTCCGCTGTGGCGACCCCGGATTAATAAAGGGACTAAGCCGACAAGAAAATGAATGACTGAATGTATTCTAGTCATTTTAAAGATGAATTTTTAGCTTCACAGAATTCACATGATTCTTCAAAAAACACTCATATTAATTAATTATATTAAGAACTGTTGACTCATATATTTACTTACTGCTAAAAGCCTCTGTTGGAACTGTTGAATACTAAATAATGCAAGTTTGCTCATCTGTAAACTCTTGATCACTTCAATCGACCAGTTATGAATGTGAATATCGTCTCAAATGGCTTACTCGTACCCTCATACTGCCTGTTAAACATGTGAACTCTCATATGTCAGTGACAATGTTGGAAACAGTCTGCCTGGAAATAAATCTCAGTTCTTTATATATGGAAGGGGAAAACTGTTGTTTACCGCTGTGATGATTAGCACTTACGGTGATTAACTAATCATCTGAAATGCTGGGTTTTCAAAAGTGTGTAGTTTATGGCATGTGTCCAAGAGATTTTAATGTCAGTTTGTTATTGTGGGGACTTAATCATTAATGAGGACTTGATGTGGCTTTATAATTGAGGTAAAAGTGTTGAAAGTGTTACAAGTTAAAGAGTTACATATAGTATAAGCTCTAAATAATTTTTGGTAATTGAATATGTGTGTGTGTGTGAACTGAATGATCAAACAGACACAAAGTTTGACATTAAACCTTTATAAATCTACAATTAAAATAAATATGTTGGTGTGGTACTAAACTAAAACTCCAATTAAATAATAATACTAAACTAAAGCAATGAAGTGGCCATGATATTTTGCTCAGATACTTTGTTGACTCTTGCGCAGATATTTTGTATTTGCCAGTAATCCCATAATAACAGCCAAATATCAGCCTAATCTCTATAAATATTGATCTGTATCTGGTTATTAACTCAATTTTATTCTGATTGTTTTATTACTAGACATTAGACTGACATTTTTGCATTTGTGTCAAGCAATAATTTTGAATATTCATATACGTTTGCATTTTGGGGAAGATGTTGTGATATAGTTGAACAAATTTTACTCCATTTAAAGCTGTTATGGTGCTTGACCAAACATATTTTTAGTCTAAATTTGTTTTTAAATATATAAATAAATAATCGACCGAAAATTCAGAATTGAATGATTAAACAATATTGAATTATTTGAATAATTTAATGTTTAAATCTGAATAGTAAAGAGCAGTATTGGGCTAACGCATTAAAAGTAATGCAAATTTATTTAATTTTCTTGTTGGCTTAGTTCTTTTATTAATCTGGTGTCGCCACAGTGGAATGAACCGCAAACTTATCCAGCAAGTTTTTACGCAGCGGATGCCCTTCGAGCCGCAACTCATCTCTGGGAAACATCATCACACACATTCACACACACTCATACACCACGGACAATTTTGGCCTACCCAATTCACCTGTACCGCATGTCTTTGGACTGTGGGGGAAACCGGAGCACTCGGAGGAAACCCACGCGAACGCAGGGAGAACATGCAAACTCCACACAGAAACGCCAACTAAGCTGAGGCTTGAACCAGCGACCCAGTGACCTTCTTGCTGTGAGGCGACAGCACTATCTACTTCGCCACTGCTTCGCCCGTAACGCATGTTATGTAATAATAATCAGGGATGTCCCTATCAGGTTTTTTACCCCCCCCTGAGGTATTTGATTATGTATATCTACCGATACTGAATCCGATTCGATACTTCTATAAGACATAAAAAATAATAAAGAAGAGCGAAGAAACCGATCCAGGATGTTCTTTATTTTTTTTTTTATTTACCTTTTTCAAGCATTCAACAACTTCTGTGAGGTAGCTTGAACAATCAAGTAATAAAAACCATCAATTCTTCACTTTTGGACTTTAATGCAACAGTAAATGTTTAAAAAAAAAGTCTAATATAAAAACGTCGTCATCAACTTTATAATACCTCCAGACCGCAGACATACTCATGTTTTCCCGCTTCAAGCTGCTTCCATGTTCTACTTTGCCAGCATTTAACCAAGAGCATCTCTGCTACAAAGGGTTAGAGTCTCTATTTCAGAGGTGGATGCACTTTCAGCCGCAAGCCAGTACTGGGAAACACCCATATGCATTCATTCACACACACACACACACACAATTATACACTACGGAGAATTTAGTTTATTCAATTCCTCTAAAGCGCATGTGTTTGGACTGTGGGGGAAACCGGAGCATCCACAACCAACGGCAACACGGGAAGAACATGCAAACTACACACAGAAATGGCAACTGGCCCAGCCGGGACTCAAAACAGCGCCCATCTTGCTGTGAGGCAACAGTGCAAACCACTAAGCCACCGTGCCCCCACATGGTACTTTTTAGTTTAATTAATTACCATTTCAAAACACACATTCAATGAGAAAATGCGCTGCCCGCAGGAACATATAGAAACAATTCATAGATATATACACTAGATATCGCATAGGGACCCTGAGCATGCGTCAATAGCGCTGCCACATTGGTACAGTGCTCCCAGGAAAAATGTCATTCAATCGCACTAGTCAAAACAGTGTTATTACGTAAAGATGCGGGACTTTTGCGCTGTCTACGGGTGTAGTAACGAGCAAACAAAGAAAACAAAGCACAAAGGCAGAACATTTCATAGGTAATATTCAGTTTTTTTCTGTTTTTAAATGTTCTGAACTTTTTTACACAGGTAACGTTATTGATGATAACAGTCATAACAGTCACTGCATTTACCATAAGGCAAAGCAGCTCCAACTCGCACTAAACACTCGGCTTATGCTAGTTTTGTTGAATAAAATCAGCAAACAATGCAAAAGAAATATGACAACGAGATGCTGCGCTGCCAGAAACTTGTATTATTGTCGGCTAACATTAGTGAAAGAGTCGTTCGGGGGATTCATTCACAAACGAATCGCTCCCTCCGTCAGTATGAGAAGTGAAAGCAGGAGAGGAGCTGTGTTTCAGGACACGGATTAGATTAAATTTAACAGGGAGGGTGGATAGTATATTTCCATACACACAAACACAAGCTTTTTGTCAGGAATGCCCATGCGGTCACTGATCCATCAATGTAGAAAAGTGATGTAAAATTATAATTTTCGTGATTAGAAACAAAAATTACATACTAACATCCAGGAAAACTCCCGATCATAGATATATGTGTATATGTGTATATCTCTGGCTTCTGATGGCTACAGTCCTCCACTGTACCTTGGTCCTGCATTCATTTCAAAGGAGCGCTACCCTGTAGCAAGATGGCAGCGCTATTGACGCATTCCGTCCAATAGACAACAACAGGCCAGGCGACATCTAGTGTATATATCTATGGAAACAATTTATGAAAAAGATAAAATAAAATGGCGACTCGGTGGCGCAGTGGGTAGCACATTCGCCTCACAGCAAGAAGGTCGCTGGTTCGAACCTTTGTGTTTCTGTGTGGAGTTTGCATGTTCTCCCCATGTTTGCGTGGGTTTCCTCCGGGTGCTCCGATTTCCCCCACAAGTCCAAAGACAGGTGGGACAGGTGAATTGGGTAGGCTAAAACTGACCGTAGTGTATGAGTGTATATGAATGTTTCCCAGTAAAAGGTTGCGGCTGGAAGGGCATCCGCTGCATAAAAACATATGCTGGATTAGTTGGTGATTCATTCCGCTGTGGCAAGCCCAGATTAATAAAGGGGCTAAGCTGAAAAGAAAATGCATGAATTAATGATAAAAGAAAATGAAAAAAGAAGAAAAAAAAAACATTAAAACCGTAAAAAGTAATGTTATATTTTTAGGCTGTAATTACTATAATGCATTACTTTCAAAAGTAACTTTCCTCAACACTGATTAAGAGCTACCATATTACATAATATGAACATCTTTTCTTAAATATTCATAATTGATTTGTTTTCCCTAAAATCTCGATGTTGATAAAACCTTCAGTTAACCACAGCAGAATACAACATCCAAACCCCTCTCTCTTTCTGTTTCGTGCAGAGGGCCTGTGAAGCGGTTCGGGATTATCTGGACATCACACTTGGCCGCTATATAGTGAACGTGACGGAGGCAGCATTTCTGTGCAGCAGGAAAGTGTGCTCTTCTCAGGGCCGGTGTGTCCGAAGGGACCCGAGCGCCTCAGTTTACCTTCATCTCAATCCAGAAATGTGGTCCATCATTCCAAGAGCTCAGCTTCCAGGTGCCATCACTGGCGGCCCATCCTATGTGGCTCACAGGAGGCTCTGGACGGGTCAAGAAGAAACCAGTAGATTCACAGACAGTTTCAGGTGCCAGTGTTTTCCTGGGTGGGAAGGAGAGCAATGTCAAAAACCAGTGCCTGTGGAGACTTTCACATAACACAAAGACTACTAGAGGACTGTAGTGGTTAACACTCAGGATGGGTCACTGACTTAACAAATATAAGGGACAACCTGACATTCATTTTATATACAAAGCAATGTTATTTACATAGCTCACTTCATACAGTATGGTAATTTAAAGTGCTTTACATAAACAAGAAAAAAAGAAACATAAAATACAAGTATAGGAGAACATTCATTCATTTCTCATTCATTTTCTGACGCTTTTCCGGGGCCGGGTCGCGGGGGCAGCAGTCTTAAGCCTGATTTATACTTCTGCGTCAAGTGACCGGCGTAACCCACGACGCATGCAACGCGCGTGGCTGTGCATTTATACTTCTGCGCGCTGTCTCTGTTGGTCTGCATTAACACTTCTGAAACGCTAGTTGGCAGTGAGGTGTTAATGGTCCCGCCCAGACTCGTCAGCGCTACCAAGCCGACCAATCACAGAGCCTGCGCTATGCTTTGTTGCGACGTGTAGTTAAATTTTTTGAGAGGTGCACGTCAGTCACGGCGACGGCCACGGCGAAGGGCTATGCGTCAGCGCCTTAGCATACGCCAGTGTTTGACGTAGAAGTATAAATCAGCCTTTAGGAGAGACCACCAGACTTTCCTCTCCCTAGACACTTCCTCCAGCTCCTCCGGGGGGATCCCGAGGCGTTCCCAGGCCAGCCTAGAGACATATGGCCTACTCACACTATGCCATCCGTACTGTGCCCAGGCCTGTTTCCCGGATCGTTTGAGAAGTGTGAGTGCGCTGAATCGGGCTCAAGCATGGTTCACTTGGCTGGCCCTGGCCCGGTTGGAAGAGGTGTGCCTGAGCGCGGATCACTTGGGCTCTTTGAGAGAGAGAGAGAGAGAGAGAGAGAGAGAGAGACACGCTCAGTCCAAAACGCGCCAAAGCCCGAAACTGAAAGCGGTACGTGACTTTTAAGGGGCTGTTTCATATGGATTTATTAATCATTCTTACTGTTCAGTGATCGCAAACTGCCGTAGTTTATTAAAGACGAGAACTCCTCACAGCATGACAGCTGCGCACCTTCAGCAGACCTCCTCATTCCTGCAGCAAGAGGGCTTTATGATTGTTTAAGAGCGCCAAAAGTGGCGGATCTGTCCGGTGAAATATCTGACTGCGTCACCGCATCCCTAAGGACTGTTTGGCGAAATATTGGACTGCATGTCAATGCATGACAAACGACTGAAACGATATAACTAGAGAAATCTCCACTGTGCTACTGGGTGAGAGCGTATGGCAAGCTGTTTTAGCATTTAAACCCTGTTCTGACTATCCATAAATATATTTAGAGATATCTCTAACTAGTAAAAACTCAGTTAGAGATATCTCTAATTACAATTGTGACTAATCAAAACTCTAAAAATTTAGAGATATCTGCAAATATTTTTCAATGGAAGTCAATGGAGGAATATGACTAGTCATAATATATTTGCAGATATTTCCAATCTGATTTCGTACTAGTACAATTGTAATTGCAGATATCTCTAATTGTCATTCTGAGTAGTGGAATTATAATTATGACTAGTCAAAACATAATTAGAGATATCTCTAAATATATTTATAGAGTCAGAACAAAGATTTAAATGCTAAAAAGGCTTGCCATAGAGAGTGCTTCTCACTGAACAGAGCAGCAGCGATGACGTAAGCGTGCTGAGGCCAGATATGGTGTGAGCGCGGGCCATCGGGGGAGACGGGAGGGGGGACAAGCGTGCTTTGGCCCGGTTCGAGGCAACTGTACCTAGTGTGAGTACGGCCATAGTCCCTCCAGCGTGTCCTGGGTCTTCCCCGAGGCCTCCTCCCGATGGGAAATGCCTGGAACACCTCCCTGGGTAGGCGTCCAGGAGGCATCCGAAACAGATTTCTGTTTCACCTCAGCTGACTTCTCTCGTTGTGGAGGAGCAGCGGCTCTACTCCGAGCTCCTCCCGGGTGTCAGAGCTCCTTAACCTATCCATAAGGGTGCGCCCTGCCAGCCTTCGAATGAAACTCATTTCGGCTGCTTGTTCCTGAGATCTTGTCCTTTCGGTCATGACCCAAAGTATAGAGAGGTAAGAGAAGTAAGAGAGTAGGAACGTAGATTGACCAGTAAATCAAGAGCTTTGCCTTTCGGCTCAGCTCCTTCTTCACCACAACGGATCGGTACATCGACCGCATTACTGCTGCACCAATCTGTCTGTCAATCACATGTTCCATCCTTCCCTCACTCGTGAACAAAACCCTGGGAAACGTAAACTCCTCCACCTGGGGTAAGGACTTTCCTCCAGATTATAGGAGATTGAGAATTAAGAGTTTTTTTTATTCATTTTCACCTTATTATAGGAGAACAACAAAGAATAAAAATGATTAAAAACAGATTAAAAATGTTTTAAAACTGGTTTTAAAGGAATGACAAAAGAAAATAAAGACATAATACATACAGCAGGGAAAATAAGCATTGAATATGTCATGTTTTTTCCTGGGATTAATATTTCTAAAGCAGCTGTTGACATCGAATTGAACCAGATTTGGGTAAAAACCAAGCATAAAAATCAAACAAAACAAAATTAGTTGTGTGTAATTACAATGATGAAGGGCAGAGGGTTGCTGAAGAACTATTGAGAGATTTCAGCTGCTGTCTGGGCTTTCCCTGTCTTTCTACACCTCCCTTTCTTCATTTGTTCAATACTTTTTCCCTATTTCATTTCATGACACATAACTTCATTTGTAAACCAATTAGATTTGTTTTCTTTGCATATATGGATTTCTTTCTTGGTTACCAACATCCGGGGAAAATTTCAAGCCAACAGCACCTTTATAAATATGTTTTCTGAGACAAATGGTGATGTGCTGCTCAATACTTATTTTTCTCACTGTATATACTGTACATCCCATATCAGAAGGCAAATGTGTATTTATATTGTTTTTACAATTATACAATTGTTTTTTATATTCTTGACAAGGTCTTGTTTCTTTTAGCTTGACTGGAGTTAAAAAATAATTTTAAATTAAAAAATATATATATTTTAAGGTGAATATGATTAAGAAACTCACATCTTTCCTCATTTTTTTTCTGCAGAGCAAACCACTGTTGTCCAATAATTAACCTAATTAAGCCTTTTAATTGCACTTTAAGCTGAATACTTGCATCTTGTAAAATAACTTATAAACTATTATGTACTGTCATCATGGAAAAAACTAAAGAATTCAGTTATAAGAAATTAGTCATTATGTTTATGAACTTTTTTCCTCTTCATTAAAATTCTAAATAAATATTTAAGTACTTGGGAATTATTTGTAAAATAATTAAATTTAACAAGAGAGACAATAATTTTGTCTTCAACTGTATGTACTTGAGATTTTAAGATTCAGTGTGTGCTAAAATGTTATGATGAGTTTGTAAAAAATCAATATGCAGTTCATATTTGAGTGTTTACATTAAATCTATGCAAAAACCTGAGAATTGAAAAACCAAAATGCATTTGGTCGATGAAAACGATGTGGGATATATGAAATAAAGTCTTTTTTTTTTTTTTTTTTACAAATTGTGTTTCATCAGTGTGTCTACTTGTTACTTTTATTTCATTGTTCTTAAAATAGCTGATTAGCAAACACTGTATAGTTATGTATGTGTGATAAAGGATGTATTGTACATATTTAAATTAACCACACAGAAAAATAAAAAAATGTTATTTGACTTTTACTTGATGAAAATACCAGTGTCTGTGAGGCAAAAGCAGGTGTTTGATGGCATAAAAATATCCAAGCATCTACAGATTAATATATCCATGCAAGATACACAAGATTACAATTGTGTGTGAAAGTAAATGCAATAAATGAATACAAATGTATTATTCAAATTTAATAATAAAAATCACTATCGTTTAGATTTTTATTGCATAATTAATTCATTTTCCATTAACTTGGTCACTTTATTAATCAAGGGTCGCCACAGCGGAATGAACCACCAACTTATCCTGTATTTGTTTTATGCTGCAGATGCACTTTCAGCTGCAACATGGTACTGGGAATCATGCATACACACTCATTCACACACATCTTTGGACTGTGGGGGAAACAAAAGCACCCGGTGGAAACCCACGCCAACAAAAGGAGAACATGCAAATTCCACTGAGAAATGCCAACTGGCTCAGCAGGGACTCGAACCAGCGATCTTCTTGCTATGAGGTGACGGTGCTAACCACTGAGCCACCGAATCGCCACATATATAGTTTTATAAATGTATTATTTTATATAAATCTTCTTGATAAAGTCTTATTTATTTTAGTTTGACTGGGCTTTTTAAAAGTTTTACATTTTCAAAAAAAAAAATATTTTAAGGTCAACATTATTAAGAAATTGTTATGTTTTTAAAAAATTATTATTATTATTTTTCCATTATTATTTTTCTTTCTGCAGAACAAACTAATGTTGTCCAACCTAATTAACAAAGTTAAGCCTTTAAATTGCACTTTAAGCTGAATACTAGTATCTCGCAAAATAAAATGTGCTGTCATCATGGCAAAGACAAAACAAATTAGTTATTTGAAATTAGTCAATATGTTTACTAACTTTTTTTTTTCTCTTCATTAAAATTTTAAATAACCTTTAAAGTATTTGGGAAATATTTTTTACCTGAGATGAAACATTATGCAGTTCATATTTGAGTTTTTACATTAAATCTATGCAAAAATCTGAGAATACAAAAACCAAAATGCATTAAGTCATTGAAATTTGAAATTTCATTGAATTCTCATTGTATGTGGGATACATGAAATAAAATATTTGTTTTTACAAATTGTGAGTTAATATGTAATAGGCTTTTAGTTGTTGAGTGACTAGGCAACTGCAAGCAATCCATAGAAGGTGTTTGTTTCAGTATTTCATTGTAATTAAACTGTTAATCAGTTGAACAACCAAATAAATGTAACCAAGGACTATAAAACTGAGTGACACATGAGTGTCATTTTTTAATATTGAGATTTATACATCATCTGAAAGGTGAATAAATAAATTTCATTTATTGTATGAATATCATATGTCATTGTTTGGCTGAGAAAAACTTGAATATCTAGAAGATCTCTGTGAAGCAAAAGTAAGTGTTAAAAGCATGCAAGAAATGCAAGATTGACCCACTACAGTCAATTTAGTTAATCCAATTCACCTAGATAGTTATATAGTACAATTGACTATGAAAATACAATAAACAAATAATTATTAATTAATTTTTATAACATGTAATATATAAGTTAATTTTATAGGCTAATACATAAGTCATTTAGATTTAAAACGCATAATTTCTAATGTAATTTAATCAGACTTAAATTTTAATTTAAAGGATGTGGTTTATGTAATATTTTAGCTTTTTTTACATGTAAATGATATTGTATCCCTAAACGTTAACGTTTATCAGATGAATGGAAATAAATGTAACACAATCAGCTTTTAAATAAATTAAATATTTATGTTCAGGGAAAGCAAACTCACCTCGCACTTATTTGCATGTGCGAATTCTGTCCAATAAAAAGCTTCCTTTTGGCTTAGATTGATTTTACCACGCCCCCCTGACCTAATTAGCTAATAAAAGTCCAGGTGTGGCGCTGCCTAAGCCAGTTACCTGTTCAAAAAAGAATGACGGAAGATGTGCTTTGGCCGAACAGTTTTTTTTTTTTTAGTAAGAATTGTATCAGTAGGAAAACCAACATGAATTAATCGCTTAAAACTGTGAGGATGAATAATTAAACCCAACACAATGTTTGAGGAGTATCAAAACAAGATAGGCCTATGTATTAAGGTAAGAGGTTTTGTTAGTCGCTTGGCAAGAAGCAACACAAACTTGTTATATACACCTAGTTGGCCGCTAGATGACAGTAGAAGCACACTATTAAGTACACTACGATGACGACTGACTGGTAACATCATGGATATCATCCCAATTCAGTTCGGGTTGTGGGTCTAATGAAACAGCACAAATCCTGATCAATCCGGATTGTTTTGGCCAGACGTGGATGTGTTTGCGTGCTGTTTAGCGTGTTTTGTTTCCTTGTTGGGTTGATCTGACTGGATTTGTAGGTGCTTTTGTGCTTGAGGCTAATTATGGATCTCTCAATAGTCAAAAAAAAAGTCTTTTTTGTAAGACTTCGGTTTGTATTTGTTATAGCACACGTGTCAATAGCATTTTACTCATACTGTTAGTAATTTCATTGCTTAATATGGTTCTTCCTATGATAATTTCATGTATTCTTATGTAGTTTTATATATAGGCCCACACGGAATCTGAGTGCTCAGATTTTTGGCCAATCAAATCGGTGTTTACTTGTGTAAATGTGTAAATTTATATTTACTCAGTTTTTAGATTAATTTCTGCAATATTATTGACTGATATGAGTTAATGATACAGTTTTAAAGTAATATTTCCTGTCTTTTAGTTGATATACTATATGATAGACCTGCTTTATCAAATAAATTGATATAATTGGATTTGCATTGTAAACATTAAAGTTAAAAAGGTAATATTTATTATTTCATAAAAGTTTTGTGTTGATACTCAAAATCATTCTATTTTTTTTTTTCTGAAAATGTTCAGCAGAAATACCAAGGAATGTCCGCAGTTTCTGTCTGGCCCTAGTTATAGACCATTTTAATGAATGTAAACAATGATAATAATAATAATAATAATAATAATAATTAATAATTTAAATTGCATAGCTTAGGAGAATCCAAAAAGGTCTATATATTGATAAATAATAATATAATAGCTGGTATAACGTTAAGTTATGATTAACTTGCCTTTTGTTGCAGTTATAAGATAGTTTGACAAGGCAGGAAATGTTTATGGACATCACATTGAAAAGGACTAGCTTATACAGTGTAAAAATTATTGCTACCTTGTGTTTGTTTGTTTTAAAGTTTGTAAAACTTTTCTAGTCAAATGAACTTTCATCAAACAAACTGACTAAGGTAAACGTTGTATAGCTTAATTTGTTTTAGGTAAAACACAAATAACTTTTTAAAATAAGATAAAGTAACAGACAAACATTTGTAGTTATGACTTTTTGTTTTATTTATTTTTATTTTTTTGCAGTGTACCATTTTTTTTTTTTGCAGTGTCCCTCAAGGTTCTTCCAAGACAGCAGTTTTTTTTTTCCTTCAGGGAATTTTAGGAAAAAAAAAACATTATTGTAATCAGAGATGATTATGGTAATCTCCCCATCATGCTGCATTATGTTTGTAAAAATTGGAATGATTTAAGCTCTTTAGTTTTGACCTAGAGGTCAGAGAGACCTACAGTAGTTCACTGTTAAGGGTGTATGTCTCAGCGGAAACAGGAGTACAGAAAATGCATCCAATCAGACTTTTGAACAAAATGTTTTTTTTTTTTTTTTTTTTTTTGAAGAACGGGGGTCCAAATCTGAGTAAAAAGATCGTAGATGAATTCAGAACTGAGAAAAATCCATTTTTTTTTTTCACGTTTCTGTGCATAAGAAGTCTATTATTTTGCATGTAAATAATACATGTATTGAAACAACCATTGTTTATAATCTATAGCTTTACACTCATGTCCTGATTTGGTCAGTTACCAAAGTAAACATTGTAATGTATTGCATGGATAATATACCTCTAAATATGGTGTTCCACGTATTTGTTCTGTCTAAACCACAGGAAGAACTGCTAAATCGTTTAGAGGACTTTGTGCAATATTTTGACAAACCAAATTTAATAGGTGGTAAAATATACAAATGAGCAGTATTAAATATGATATTAGCCTAATATTTCATCTGCTTGACTGGAAATGGTAAGAACAAACATGAATATTTTCAAAATTCTTGCCCTGGAAATACAAATTTAGTTTGACCAATCACAAACACAGATGCGTAGAAAGAGTCCCTTTTTTTTTTTTCTTTTCTAGATTTTTTTACTAACTTTTGGTGGTCTATTTGTGTTCCGACTGATTAATACAACCCAAAGCATAACTATTTGGTCATTTTCATCAGCATAGTATGTAGGTTTCTGTAAGTTCAGTAGCAGGGTTAACATTCTGCTCTCCAATATTTATCATAAATTATAAAAACACACTAGAAAATTGGTTAGTGAGATTTCATCAAGTAGTCGACTAATAATTTTAAATGTAGAGGCTGCTTTCAGGTTCATCTGAATGTAAATGAATAGGCTTTTAGTTGTTGAATGACTAGTCAACTGCAAGCAACCCATAGAAGGTGTTTGTTTCAGTATTTCATTGTAATCAGACTGTTAATCAGTTGAACAACCAAATAAATGTAACCAAGGACTATAAAACTAAGTCATAAGTGCCATTTTTTTTTTTTTTAATTTTGAGATTTATACATCATCTGAAAGCTGAATAAATAAACCTTCTATTGTTTGTTCAATTTGGCTGGGAAAAAAAACTACTTGAATATCTAGAATCTGAAGGTATAAAAAAAAAGCTAAATATTGAGAAATTAACAAATTTATCCAAGTTAAAGGTCCCATGATTTAAAATGTGCATTTTTATTTGATGTTTGTCTTTTAATCTGAACTAAAACTCAAAGACGGGGAACTCCCCTCCCCTTTCTTAAAAAAAAACAGCCAATAGCATTTTGTTTTATCACAACTCTGTGAGGTATCACAACATCAGTGAGAGTGGCTGAGCTCGAGCACATCAAATTAAAAGCAAATGAGAAGCGTCTTGAAGGGGTGGGGCATGTCAGATACTAGAGAGCTTTTGATTGGTCAGATGATATGATGAGAAACTGAAGTTGGAGATGACATGAATAAATCCATGATTAATGATTAAACTCATCCTGTGGGATTTATAAGCATTTTGAGAAATGAGGACGTCACCAATGTCCTCATATTTCACCTCCTTTTTGTAATATCTGTGCAATACCTATGTCATTATAAAGATTTTTGTCCCGATATGTCTTAAAAACACGTACACGCACACATGCACCTGCCAGTACCTGACTATATTGTTGTTGTTTTTGTTGTTTCATTTTCTTTGTATTTGTATGATCCCAATTTTTTACCTTTTTGCATATTCTATTAAAAAAATACAAAATAAATACATTTTAAAAATAAATATACATTATTTGTAAATTCACAGAACCTTTAAGCTCTTAGCAATGCATATTACTAGTAATAAATTAAAGTAATTTTTGAAGTAATTATATTTGAATAATTTCCAGTTATATCGGCGGAAGCTGATCTTTATTCAGTGTTCTGTTGATTTACGCCATAAAATAATCGATCATTCAATAAGTATTTTTTGCTATTTTCAAAAATATATCAATGCAACATGATGTTTTGTGGTCCAGACTCCAGGGTAATAAATGTGGTTGATTGCAATAGAAACCGCATACATAAATGGTCGGTTCACTGATTAAGAGAAGAGAAACTTTACATTTTGGGTAATCTTGTCTTTGGTGAGAGAGTTTTCAGCATTCGTGAGATAAGGGTAAACAAAGGCGGTTAAATTTAGGCTCTCTCCCATTCCCCCAGAACTGATTGTATTGACCCAAAGTCACACATTTAGACCGATAAGCAGCCGCAGAGGGTGATAATAGACGTCCCTTTGCAACTTCTGTGTTTTATCGGCCAGGAACCTGGAACAGTGGTCCCTGAAGACAATTCGGCACAGTTTGAGAGACGTTCAGTGTGTACAAAATTGTAAAAATGCTGCTTTTAACTGTTATGAGGTTGGTAACATTTAGTCTACTTAAAGGGAAAGTTCAATCAAAAAAAAAAAAAAAATCACAATTTATTCACACTCAAGGGGTTCCAAATCTTTGAGTTTCTTTTTTTTTTTCTGTTGAACACAAAAGAAGATATTTAGAACAATGTTGATAATTTGTAGCCACTGGCAATCATAGTAGGAAAAAAAAAAAAACGAAGTCAATGGCTAAATCTTGTAGAAATATTCTTCACAATATCACCTTTTGTGTTCAGCAGAGGAAATAAATTGAAACCGGTTTGGAAAAAGTGGAGGATGAGTAAATTTATAGAATTAGCATTTTTTTGGGGGGGGGGGGGGGGGGGGGGGGGTGAGGTGGTGAACTATCCCTTTAAAAATCCTAATCTGGTCTATTTCGAAGGTTGTGTTGATGTATGCAGTTAAACTTTAAATGAATACTTGCATTAAAATTGTTTCTGAAAGAATATTTTATGTTAAAGTCCGCATCTACAGTATTAGGGTTGGGTCGATAGAGGATGCCATTGTCTATCGCCGATGGCTAGGCCCACCCGGAATATGTGCGTGCAGAATTGCACAGATTTTCCGCAGAATTGCACAGATTTTTAGCCCATCAATAATTCTGTTCTTTTACTTGAGTAAATGTGTATACATGTATATTTATTCAGGTTTTTTTAATTCATTTCAGTAATATTGACTAATGTTCATCTGATTTTTGTACAATGACGTTTGTACAGTTACATTTTCTGTCTTTTACTTCATATATTAAATGACAAACTTGCTTTATTTACCAAATAAAGTGAATCTAATTGGATTTGCTTTTTAAACATTTAAATAAGTTAAAAAGATAATATTTTTTATTTCATACATGTAAGGTTTTAGTTATGATACTCCCAAAATAATTCTGCAGACTTTTACCCAAATTCACAGCAGAAATAGCAAAAAACATCCGCAGATTCCGTCTGGCCCTACCGATGGCTGATAGAAATCACAATGCTGAGCCGGCATCCCGAAATAACATTTTAGAACGAAA
This sequence comes from Danio rerio, assembly GCF_052040795.2. NCBI lineage: Eukaryota > Metazoa > Chordata > Actinopteri > Cypriniformes > Danionidae > Danio > Danio rerio. The sequence continues at coordinate 56,051,886 of NC_141026.1, read as the reverse complement.
ACAATTCACGGCCACACTGGCGTTTCATCTAGCATTTCTGAAGAGCCCTCCTTCCACACAATACCGCTGAAAATGCGCATCGCGTGACCGCACACACACTCTGTCATGTGCTGCAGCGTTTGCGCGCGCCTGAGTTCCAGCAGTCAGCTGCTTTGAGCACAAAACCTCAAAGAGCAGTGCACATCTAACAGTTTGTCAAGGATGTTTCACTGGATGGTGTCTCGCTATAGTTGTTACTCTTCGGTCTTTTGAATATATCAGGTAACTTGTCACAGCATCAGTACACTGCTTCAATCTTTCGCTTTCATGCTTGTATTTTAGCAAAAACCTCAGATGTTGGTTGATTTCTGTTGGTTTTTACCAACCAAGTTTGTCGACGCCATTATAACGACACAGATCACTCCGCCTATTCATGCTAGAGTCCTGTGGAAAAGTGATTGACGGGTGGAAATTTGTGTGTGACTTATCCTTATTTTTGACTTGGTTATTGGTAAAACAAAGACCATGCGGGTCAGGTAGTTGAAACGGTAGGCTACAAATAATGAATTCATTATGAATTAATTAATTATTTATTAATGATTAATTCACCGCCGCCTTGTGACGATGCCATCGTCTATCACAATTTTTCACATTAGACTTCAAATTAGTCGACATCCCCCAACCTTTTACAGTAAAATATTAAAAGGCTGCATTAGAAAACACAGTTAAAAAAATTGTTGCACTTTATTTTAAGGTGTACTTGTTACAGCATAACTATTCATTCAACTACTGAGAATATTAACATACCTCGGGTAAGATTGTGGGATTAACTGTAATTAGTAGTAAGCTCACAGAATGTGTAACAAGGACACCTTGATGTGTTACCAAACAGTTTTTAATATAGATATGCATCATTACTCAAATCTTTGCCAAATTCTAATATGCTGAGTTGTGGCTCAAGAAAACCTCTTATTGTAGAAAACTGTGGTGCACACTTTAGGTCTACACTGAAATATGCTGGGTTATTTCAACCCAGTTGTGGGAAAAACACAAACAAAAACTGATTGGTTAACTATTTACAATTAAGTGTATTGGCCCAAATGAAACAATATTTGGATTTGTCCAGATGTTTGTCTGGAAATAACCCAACATTTTGTTTAGAGTGCATTTCTAATTTTACAAGATTTTCAAATAAATGGTGTTAAATGAACTTCATATTAATCACAAAAACAACATTGTTTTTAAAATTTATAGAAACTAAGCCATTATTAAAAAATATCGGAATTCAATAAAGTAAAAAGAAATGAGGAATTAAAGGAAGGAATTAAAAAAGATGATACATTAAGGATCATGAATCGCTGGAGTAATGGTGATTTTTAAAAAATGGCAGGAATAAAACAAGTTCTTTAATTCTAATCAAAGTTATTTTTAAAATTGTAGTAATATTTATGAATTATTCCAATCTTTTGACCGAATGGATATTGAATATATTGCACCTCATGGAAGCATAAATGCCATCTGATGGACCTGTTTGAAAGCAATCCATTCATTCATTTTCATTCAGCTTAGTCTATATTTCAGAGGTCGCCACAGGGGAATGAAGAGGCTACTATTTCAGCATACGTTTTTCACAGCAGATGCCCTTCCAGCCACAACCCAGTACTGAAACACCCATATTCACACACTCATACACTACGACCAATTTAATTTATCCAATTGACTTATAGCACATGTGTTTGGTCTGTGGGGGAAACCAGAGCACCCAGAGGAAACCTACACCAACATGGGGAGAACATGCAAACTCCACACAGAAATGCAAACTAGCCCAGCCAGGACTTGAAGCAGTGACCTTGTTGCTGTGAGGTGACCGTGCTACCCACTGAGCCACCATGCCACCAGAAGCAGTCATTACTTTTGAAATTCAACAAAATGACAAAATTCCCCATTAATTAACGCTACCATATCTTTCAGATACTCTTCTAACCTTTCCCACATGTATTTCTGCTTCTCTCGCTCATCTATTTTCTTGCATGTCGTGACCTGAGTCTCATTCTTGGTCATGCTTTGCCTTCCCCTGCTGTTTGGTGGTCTGGCAAGCACCGGCATCCTCATCTCACTCACTCACCGCTTTTTAATAAGCGCTTGGTCACGCTCGGCCTCTGTCCTTCAGAAAGACTGCATGTGGAGACATTCTTTCTTCACCCATTGCCTCACATCTCTGCTCTCTCATTTTTGTAGAGGTGTAGACCTTTTGGACATGAGAAATGATTCAAATGATGCTTGTACTTATGTTTAAAATACTTAAAGGCATAGTTTACCCAGAGGTGAACGTTTCCTCAAGTGGTTCTTAAATTTTCTTCTTTCTTTTTCTTATTTGAACAAGATATTCCGAAGAACGCTGGATGAAAGCAGCTATCCATAGTAGGAACAAAATTACTATGGACATCAATGGCTGTTTTTTTCCAATACTCTTCATTATAAATTCCTTTGTGTACAACAGAAGTAACATCAAAAAGATGTAAAGGAAGAATGAATGCTTTATTCAGCAGGTTGGATGCTTTTGATTTTAGTTTTTTTTTGTGAACATAGTAAACATAGACTTCAATCTTAGCCAGTTTCTCAGACTTAAGCGTCTAGTTTGGATACAGATGATTTGTTGTATGCCCTATGTATCTAAATATTTAGATTTATGGATGTGAATTGCATGTTAAATTTTTTTTTTATTATTAAATCAATAAAATAAGTGATTCTTGACCACAAAAACGGGTAATTCTGACAATAGCTAAAAATACATTGTAAAAAGGCATAGCAGAAATCATCAGAATATCAAGTTATTTTAGGTCCATAAGAATGTTAGGTTCGGTATTATATTACTGTAGATATATCAACTTATTTTTATTAGTAATGTGCATTTATTTATTTAGACAACTTTTAAAGGTGATTATTTTCCCCTCAGCATTTAGATTTTTTTTAACCCTCAGATTTTAAATATTGTCCTATCCTAATAAAGTTAACATTAATAGAAAGCTTGGTAATGGAATGGAAAATGAACTAATGTGAGGCTTTTTTGTCAGTAATGTATAAAAATGTTATAAAAAATAAATTAAAAAAAAAATAAAATATTTGCCAGAATAATACTCAAATATATTTATATATATTTTCCTCAATACTCATGTGAGCTTTTATTTTTCATAACTAAAGTGGAAAATTACACTGAAGTGTTGCATGCATAACTGTTTCAAACTATTTATTTGTGTTGAATTTAAACAAATTAAGTTTAATAATGTTCAACTTAATTTGTTTGTTTAAATTCAACACAAATAAATTGTTTACAACCACTTAACGTAAACTTTTTTTAGTAAATCCAAGTAATCATCTCTGAATAATTTTTCAGTGTACTGAAGAGCTTTACTTACTGTAGTTGCATAAGTGCTAACAAACTATTTTTGAGCAGAAACCCATTCATTTCTTTTCCTTCGGCTTAGTCTCTATTTCAGAGGTTGCCACAGTGGAATGAACTGCCAACTATTCCAGCATAGATTTTACGCAGCGGATGCCCTTCCAGCCACAACCCAGTACTGGGAAACACCCATACACACTCATTCACACACACGTACACTATGGTCAATTTAGTTTAGCGCATGCATTTGGATTGTGGGAGAGCACTCTGAGGAAACCCACGCCAACACCGGAAGAACATGCAAACTCCGCATAGAAATGGCTCCTGGCCCAGTCAGGACTCGAACCAGCAACCTTGGTGTGAGGCGACAGTGCTAACCACAGATCCACCGTGCTGCCCTTTGAGCAGAAACTAAACACTTCAATGCATTGTTTCTTTAAAGAAATAAAATTTATTGGTGTTAAATGTTCTGCTTTTTGTGTTTTAAACACACATTGAGTCTGTTAACACTATTTATGCATGATTGGCAAATATGCATCAAATATATGTATGATATATTAGTTTGGATGGAAATAGTATATGCAATTTAAATGCATTAAACTGGTCAATTTACGCCTATACATTTAAGAACTATAGTGTAATGTGAATTACTTTCGCTGTGTTTTTGTCTCTTTCTGAAGTGTGTAATTAAAAGAAACATGTCTAATTTGTTTTGGTCATTATTATGTTTTGCTGTAAACTTGAGTTTGGATGTGGTTTGTGTACTGGCAAAGAAGAATAGCCATCAAATCTGCCAGAAAATGCATCTTATATTCCAGATTTTAGATGCATGAACTTTAGAGGGGGAATCTACATGATGAAATTCATTAGCACTATTTATAGAGCTAAAGTGCTCCGTTTGTGCTTTTGGATGCTTAAGTGCTTAAATAAAACCCTCTCCTGTCTTTATCGATTTAAAAAAAACATGCAATTTAATACAATGTATTTTCCCCATTCAATCCAAACAAGTCCAACTGTTAAAATTATATTCATTCAGTTTAAACATGTAATTATGGTTAGCTGTGAAACAAACTTTATTAGTTAGTTACAATGTATAATAGAATAATGTTATTCATTCCTCATGAGACATTCAAACCATGTAATTACCTAAAAACCTACAGAAAACCATTATAATACATAAATAATTTAATTAACACACAAATCAAAGAAAGAAACAAATAGAAATGTATGACTATTAAAAATATTTTTATTTTATTACCCCGGCTCTTTTGTGCTCGAGTAGACTGGCAATTTTGTGTGAAGATACAAGATGTGCAGCACCTGATACTACGGATACTGGAAGCCTGTGCTGGCATTTCTCCTGCGGTGTTGCTATCAGTGTGTGAAGAACGGGACAAGAGGGTTGCATTAGCAATCCAATACATTGGACAGCACATTGAACACATTTTATAAGTGGTCAGAAACTTGTAATTAACTCCATGAAAGAATAAAGTTACGCTAAAAGCACACCATTGTTTTTCTTGTGAAATTAACAATAAATTTGATATGTGAAATGACCCTCTTCCTTTTGAAATAAAAAAAGTTGGATCCAAGATGGCCGATTTCAAAAAGACCACCATGGTCACCACCCATCTTAAAGTTTGCCCCCTCACATAAACTAATGTGCCACAACAGGGCGTTAATATCACCAACCATTCCCATTTTATTAAGGTGTACCTTAATAGGCCACCCTAGTACTTTTAGGTGAAAAGAGGATTTGTGCAGATGAGATCTAAATAAATCTAGCTCAAAGTCTTTCTCATCAAACTTCAGCCAAGAAGTCTCATGTGTCAACCAATCAAAAGCACTTGATTAAAATCGAATATTGGAGTCAAATACACAATTTGCTCAAAGCGCATTGATGTGTTAATATGCAGACACGTGCCTGCATAATAACTCATTTACCCCCTCAACCACATTTATTAGCATTTCATTTGATAAACCCACTTCTGTCTTCATAATTAATTTAAATACAATTTCTGTTGTGCATTCCCATAGCTTTTATTTTATTCTATACGTGCTACTGGTTTTGAATAAACATTTCTCTCTCCATCTCCTAATGTGGCTAATAAATTGTGTGTTTGCTGTCGGTGTTGAGTCTCTTCGGTGTCCGTCAGGCCGCCGTGCCGCTGAATTGGAGTGACACTGTGGTCACTTATTTGAAAGTGTGCGCTGATTGCTCTCGCAAAAACCGCCAAGCATACTTTTTGTGCGAAAGGATTACAATTTATCTGTGAGGAGAAGAAAGAGTCTCTAATCAACCTTCAGAGAGTTTGTGATGTCACCCGCTTCGGTTATTTGGTGTGTCGTCTGTTATTTGACCTCGGTGTTTGCAGGGGTTTGGGGATGATTTATCAGTTTTCATCTCAGTCACTCATGTATTTGATTTGCATGCTCATTTCTGTGCTGCTTGGGTAATAATAGGATGCATTTTGGGGACTTGGGGTCTGTTTTATTGCTTGTTGACAGTAGTTTGGAACTGCAATGTAAAGTCATGAGTGCTGCATGATGAACATTTAGTACTGCATAATGCTGACTGTTTCATAGTGTTTGAAACTATGCAGGGATGTACTTTTGAACAGTAACATGGTACATTTGTCACAGGGCCATATTTGAATGTCTATTTATTTTATAAAATTTGATATTAATGTTAGCATTTATTTTTACTGTTAAGTTTGTGTATTTTAATGATGATGGTTTTTACTATTACTTTGGTTTTTAAAGTGTTTTTAGGTATTTTAGTACACTCAGAAATAAAGGTACAAGAGCTGTCAATGGGGTGGTATTAAAGGTTTACATTTGTACTTAAAGGGACCATACTGGTATGTTAAAGATGTATTCTCACAGGCCACTTTACTAGGTACAACTGTCCAACTGCTTGTTAACGCAAATGTCTAATCAGCCAATCACATGGCAGCAACTCAATGCATTTAGGCATGTAGACATGGTCAGGACGATCTGCTGCAGTTTAAACTAAGCAATCAGAATGGGGAAGAAAAGTGATTAAGTGACTTTGAACGTGGCATGGTTATTGGTGCCAGACGGGCTGGTCTGAGTATTTCAGAAAATGCTGATCTACTGGGATTTTCACGCACAACCATCTCTAGGGTTTACAGAGAATGATCTGAAAGAGTGAAAAATGAGTGGCAGTTCTGTGGGCGCAAAAGCCTTGTTGATGTCAGAGGAGAATGGCCAGACTAATTCGAGCTAATAGGCAACAGTAACTCAAATAACCACTCGTTACAACCAAGGTCTGCAGAAGCACATCTCTGAACGCACAATATGTCCAACCTTGGTGGATTGGCTACAGCAGCATAAGACCACACTGGGGGCCACTCCTGAGGCTACAATTCGCACAGTCTCACCAGAATTACTAAAAGACGGTTTTTAAAAATTGTTGCCTGGTCTGAGTCTTGATTTTTGCTGCCACATTCAGATGGTAGGGTCAGAATTTGGCGTCAACATGAAAGCATGGTTCCAACCTGTCTTGTATCAGCCTTTTAGGCTGCTGGTGTGGTGTAATGGTGTGGGGGGCATTGGCACACTTTGGGCCCATTAGTACCAATTGAGTATCGTATCAACACCAGAGACTACCTGAGTATTGTTGCTGACCATGTCCATCCCTTTAAGACTACAATGTACCCATCTTCTGATGGCTACTTCCAGCAGGATAACGTGCCATGTCATCAAGGACGAATCATCTCAGACTGGTTTCGTGAACATGACAATGAGTTCACTGTACTCAAATGGCCTCCACATTCACCAGATCTCAATCCAATAGAGCACCTTTGGGATGTGGTGGAACGGGAGATTCACATCATGGATGTGCAGCTGGCAAATCTGCAGCAACTGTGTGATGCTATCAGGTCAATACGGACCAAAATCTGAGGAATATTTCCAGTACCTTGTTGAATCTATGCCATGAATTAAGGCAGTTCTGAAGGCAAAAGGGGTCCAACCCTGTACTAATAAGGTGTACCTAATAAAGTGACCAGTGTACCAAAAATTTTTTAGTACACATTAGTACTTTTTTACGTACTGTTATGTACCTTTGATGTATTAATAAGGACTCTTTAATCACAAATGTGTACTTTTTGAAAAGGTACCACCCCAGTGACAGCTCTCTTACCTTTATTTCTGAGAGTGTATACACTAATGAATATTTTACTACTAAGCTAAAAATAAAATTTAATGCATGTATAATTTTTTTTTCAATTTTTTTCAATTTTTTTTTTTGACAATTAAGTTTTTTCTTTTTTCCAAGAGTTTTATGATTTTAGTTAATGGTAATAATCTTGCATCCAACAGTCATAAGAAGTAAATCCATAATAGTTTTGTAATCTTTTACTTTTTATATATTTATATACTTGTTGAGAAAATTCTCTTCATAAATGTTGTTTTACTTGATTTAAAAAAAAAAAAAAAAAAAAAAAATATATATATATATATATATATATATATATATATATATATATATATATATATATATATATATATATATATATATATATATATATATATATATATATATATATATATAGTACCATCGATGCATTCTATTTGTATTTTGTTTAAAATGATAACCGCTTTTGGATTAGTCTTTTTTTTAAAAAATAAAATAAATAAATTATATACTAATATTATTTGATAACTAAAAATTAATTGTATTGTAATATTCACTTTAATTATAATCTATTAATAGTATTATTTTGTTGTTTATTGTATTTTTGTTGCTATTATTATTATTATTATTATTATTATTATTATTTTACTAATGTGTTGTTGTTGTTGTTGTTGTTATGAATATTTTTTTTTATTATTATTTTCAATATTATTATGATTGTGCTAATACATAAGACTTTAAATTTGTGCAATGTTACAGCATGATCAAATGTGAATGCATTGCTATATGGGATACCATTTTTTTTACATGCAAAAATATATGCATTTGGAGTAAAACATATAGTCTGAGTAAAAGTCAGTTAAAAAAAACTCTGGTAGAGAAGTATTAATCTCTTCGATTACATCATTGTGAAGTGTTTGAGGTTTATGGTCCAAAAAAAAGGATGATTTTCTAACCTAAAACCTCAAGAACTCAAACCACACACATACAAACAGCACGAGCAGGGTCGATTAGAGCTCTTTCCATTTGCACTTCTTTTCTGCACATCATTTTGTTATCCCAGTTTCAGTCAAATTAGCCTGCTCGCTCTTATCACTCACCCCAGTGCATTGTGGGATATTCAGCAAGGCTTTCTTTTTAATTAACTTACAGGCCTTGGAAATATGTGCTTTTTATTTTGAAGAGAAGAGCAGCGAATGAACTTTTCCAGTGTATTTTTTTTTAAAGCATTTTACGGCTGCGATGTATTGTTAATATAGTCATGTCTGAATGCCATTGGGTCTCACTTTGTTGTTTTTATGACTATTATCATAAAATGGAAACATTAAGGTTACATTTTCTGCAAAATATACATTCATATTTATCCAGTTCATTAGGTGCCGTTGTCAGACCTTATATTGGATACTGAGTGCCAATACAAAACTGTAATTGTTTGTGAAAGCAACTGGAAAAAAACATACTGTAATTGTTTTTTGTTTTTCAAAATTTTAAATAAAACCATGGTTGTCAGATTGCTATCTTTATAGGAAGGTACTATTTTTGTATTTGTATTTATTTATTTATTAGGATTAACGCCTTGAGATCTGAATTTCAATTGTCAAAGCAGTAAGTAAATCGGCACACTATCGTCTCAAAACATATTGCAAGAATCAGATTCTTTGTTTTTAGTGAGGACTTGTTGATGCTTTTATCAGCAGCAGGATGGATTACTGTAACAAACTCCTCACTGGGCTTCCCAAAAAGACAGTCAGACAGTTGCAGCTCATTCAGAACGCTGCTGCCAGGATTCTGACCACAACCAGAAAATCAGAGCACATCACACCGGTCCTTAGGTCTTTACACTGGCAGTTACTTCAGAATAGATTTTAAAGTATTAATACTCGTCTATAAATCATTAAATGGTCTAGGACAGGGGTCGGCAACCCAAAATGTTGAAAGAGCCATATTGGACCAAAAAAAAAAACAAAAACAAATATGTCTGGAGCCGCAAAAAACTTAAAAGCCTTATATAAGCCTTATAATGATGGCAACACATGCTGTATGTATTTATATTAGCTATATTAGCCTACTATAAAAATGACTTCGTTGGCTACAAATACATACTGAGCCTTCATGATTAAATGTTCATTTCCCTGCAGTGCATCCTGTAGAGAATGACGCGCCACGTGACTACTCTGTTGTGCGATGCCGTCTCAAGTTTAACTTAATTACAGTCTATTAATGATTTATGTTTAATGTTCAAGTTTAACTTCATTACAATATTAATGAATTGTTTAATGATCAAGTTTAACTTCATTACAATATTATTGCATTATGTTTTGCTTTGATGAAATTAAAGAAATGCAATAAAGAAATCAGATTTTTTTTGTTTTTTTTTTTATTTTGAGGATTCCAAAAAACAACATCAAAATGAACGTGCACAACGTGCCTCTTATCTGGGCAACAAACAGTGCAATAAAACGCAGCCTGCCATTTCCATTTCAAGATCAGCTCGAGTCATTCCTGGGAATGTGCTCAACAAGGAAGGGTCAATCTCCAGGGGTGTGTGTCGAGGAAAGTCAGTCTCGTTTTTTCCTTTCGCAACTCGCAAAATCTGCTCTCAAATGCAGTTTGCATATCAACGATCGCACCTTGTAAATAATCACCGTTGAGTGAGTGATCGGGATGGGCTTCTTTGAATTCTCTCAGGGAGGGAAAATGAGAAAGCGTGCCCCGCTGTACATCTTTGGCAAAGACAGCTTGCGCTCCATGGCGCATCACACAGCCGGCGGTTTGTTTACAACAGCTACCTGCCTGGCATACCGCCCTGCTGATAGAAACGTGTGTCGCAGGCTATGACGCAAATCTTCGTTGACAGAAATGTTGAAATTAAATATTCTACACACTTTAACAGCATTGGAAAACGTTAAGATTGTTTGTCCTCCTATAGAAACCATATTAAAATATATATATATATATATATATATATATATATATATATATATATATATATATATATATATATATATATATATTTACCTCCCTCATCGTTTTCCATTTTCAAACATTTTTTGAAAAAGTTCCAGGGAGCCACTAGGGCAGCGCTAAAGAGCCGCATGCGGCTCTAGAGCCACGGGTTGCCGACCCCTGGTCTAGGACCTCAATACATTACAGATATTCTGCCTGAAAACAAACCCAACAGATCACTCAGATCTTTAGGATCATATAAACTAGAAATTCCAAGAGTTCAGTCAAAGCAGGGTGAATCGGCATTCAGCTACTAACAGCGCCCCCTGCTGCTGGAATCAGCTTCTAGAAATGATCAGATGTGCTCCAACATTAGGCACATTTAAATCAAGACTAAAAACACATCTGTTTAGCTGTGCCTTTACTGAATGTTCACAGGTCGCACTCTTTCTTTTTTCCTTCTTTTATAACCTGTTTTAACACATTTTAATCTGTTTTAAATATCTTTAGTTCTTTTAATAATTTTATTTTCTTGCTTATTTTATTCTTGTTTATGTAAAGCACTTTGAATTACCACGGTGGATGAAATGTGCTATATAAATAAACTTACCTTGATGTACCATCTCATTTTCAAGGGGGTCCCTCAATTAAAAGCATTCAAATAATAATAATAATAATAATAATAACAAAATGGCAAAACCAAAACACAAATTACATTACATAACATAAAACAACAACAGTCAGAAACTATAACAAAAGGGGAAGTGCATGCATACATATTCATAGTAAACACAACAGCAAAAATAATCTGTGCTCAGATCAGTGAATTAATTTACCACATAAACAATATTCTCAGGAAAAACTATTAAAGTCCAAAGTAAAATATGAAGGCAAAGTTTGCTTAAACCTCTTAAATATGCTTATTTATGCTGCTATTATAACTATGTATGATCATATGGCTACTTGTATTGTTTGTGTGTGTTTTACATTCCCTTTATCATGATCACAAAAATTTTCCTGCCCATTTTTGAATTGCAGCCGACCAGTTGTGATCATACTGCAAATAAACCCACCAAAAATCATGGTAAATGCCATGACTGAGACTCTTTACGCTCTTCAATCCTTCTCGCATACTTTCTCCTCTCTTACACACACACACGCGCGCGCGCGCGCACACACACACACGTACAAAGTGGTGCACTATTATTAAGAATCTAGTAGTTGTTGGTTTCAGCAGAAATGTCAGCGTGCGATGTAACCTTTACACCAGCATGTTATCTGCCTCCATGCCAATGCATTGAGAAAATGAAGGACGGAGACAACGCAATGGGATTTGAAAGGTCCCCATCAGCGTGTGGCCCCGTGGCGCTTTCCCCTTCACAGTTCAGGAACACAAATACACCACTTTACGCATGCGCGCACGCCATCAAGAGGGCTTTAAATGTTGCTATCTGTCTCTGTGCATCTTTATCTGGCCGTGTAGGACTCTGTCAGGGAATTACACCGCACTAGGGAAAGCTGGTGAAGTCTCTAAAACTGCTTTGCTAAGCGCATTTGCTCGGTCAGTGGTACAGTAAGTCTTACTGACGCTGTTTACTGCAGTCAACAAAGTCAATAATCAGAATGTGGACATACTTGCCGTTAGGTCACCCAAGAATGTTCGCTGCATGGCTTAATGTGATTTACACTAGTAGGACATGTGCATCAATGTACTATTCATATCATCAAATCAGAGTTTAGAACTGGTGAAGGGATGCTTCAGTCAGTATAATGGGAACGGTCAGCTTTGTGTTATGATCACCAGTTGAAGTGCCGACTAGAATCCCAACACAATCTCACGGCAATTCGTAACTTTTTTATTTAGTGGCTAATTCGTACGATCTAATTTGTACAATTTAGTACGATTTGCTTATCCCTCAATGACGGTTGGGGTTAGGGGTGGGGTTAGGTGCCACGCCTCCTTTTTAAAATCGTATCATTTCGTACGATTTAGGCACTAAACTGGTAAAACGTAAAATACTTACGTTTTCTCGTGAGATCAGGCTGAGAATCCTGCAGTATGGCTTCTGGGCACCTGGGCTGTGTCCGAACTTGCATACTTCCATACTATATAGCAGGGGTCACCAATCTTGGTCCTGGAGGGCCGGTGTCCCTGCAGGGTTTAGCTCCAACTTACCTCAACACCCCTGCCTGGATGTTTCAAATATACCTAGTAAGACCTTGATTAGCTTGTTCAGGTGTGTTGTGGGTTGGAGCTAAAATTTGCAAGACACCGGCCCTCCAGGAACAAGTTTGGTGACCCCTGCTATATAGCATGTTAAAAGCAGTATGTGAACTGAGTGGTATGTCCAAATTTATAGTATTCACAGTATGTGAAAAGTACCTGGATGATCTACTACTTCCGGCGAGATTCTAAAGAGTGCATCCAATGGATGCTACGCAATCCCATGATGCCATGTGAGAGAATTCATGAATAGGTATGAGGCGCCGTGTAGGATTTAAATCAAACTTAGCTTCTCAACAAACTCACAAAACACGTGCATATACACCTATAAATTACTCTCATATACACCTATACTATTGGATGTTCAAAACAACATATGAAACTTGCGCAGATGCATATAAACTTCACGCATGCATACACCCACATACACACGCACATACATATAAACTCAATCTGTGTTTGCATGCTGATAAGCGAAGTTTGATTGAAATCCTACACAGCGCCTCATAAATAGGAGTGTTGCTGACATGGGTAGGTCACATAATAATAACAAATAGCAAATGTAGGATGTCCGAGCTCCATTCATATTATGCACATTCATGCTGTGTAGACCGTTCTTTTTTTAATGGTCATCTAGTAAATTTAAATGTAGTTACTACTGTAGTAGTAGAATATTTCGGACTCAGCCCTGGACTTCATTCCACACATCCTTTTGCTCTGATTACTGTCACCTGTTTTCCATTGGCTGGACTATTAAAGACCTCCCCCATGTACACGCATACATTGTGAAGTCTTGCCATTTAATATTTACTACATTAGCCTAATATATTCCACTTTAGGGATTAGTTCAGCCAAAAATAAAAAGTACCCCATAATTTAATCTCCTTCAAAAAAAATAAATAAATAAATAAATAAAGGAAAAAAATAAAGAAAAGGGAATTCATGATTTTTTATTTTTATTTATTTTTTTTAATTAAAACAGATTATGTGATTTTGGAAAACCATACTAAATAGTGAACTGATCTCTCCTCACATCCTCAAATAGAATTTCAATAATTCAGCAACAAAACCTAATAGAAGTAATAATATTAATGTAATGCGTTTTATTTGCAAGATGCTTTTCTTAAACCCACAGCGCTACATTAAAAAAATTACAGAATACAAAGTAACAATCAATTTAAAAGTTTAAATATGCACCCTAATTTTGACTTGATTTACATCTTAAAAAGCATCTATTTAAGGTGATTCAAAGTTAGCGCATAGCAGAAATTAAAAGGACGTACATTCCATAATCAAAGTTCCTCACCTTCTTAACTGATGTCTGAGCCCTGTTTCAGAAGGGAGTTTAAGCGAAACTCAGTATGTTAACCCTGAATTGAGAGAAACTATGGGATTTCTGTTTCAAAATGGCAGGTTTGTCAAACTCGGGAAAGCAGGGTAGGTCAAGCCTGTTTCTGAAAGAGAGGTAACTTGGAGTCAATTACTGTGGTAACCTACTCTGTGAACCTGACCTGGTCAGGAGCAGTCAGTCTCATCCCCTTTTTTTTTTTAAAGACGAAGCAGTATTTCTTGCCTTAGCCTTACATTTCCACCCACCTATTTTTATGGTTATTTTGGATTTGTGCATAAAAAATCAGTTTATGGAAACGCCATTCGCATAACTTTTGAAAACGTGCATAAAAAACGTATACGCATAACTGGGTTGGATAAACTTTTTATTCGGTAAGAAAAGATGCACATAAACTACCACACTCAAAATATGGGGTTATTTGCAATGAATGCAATGAAAATAGTGTTACAAACACAAATTAATTGCATTTTCAGATGATTAAAATGAGATTCATGCCCATAGCAGCCCTTAGTCAGACCTATTTGAATTAAATAATTTCTTAGTACCTTTTGTACACCTGTAATCAAAGCTGCACATCCCCCACCGTACTTCAGTGATGCAGAGTCAAAACAACACAATTGCTGGGTCATCTTTCGCAAGCATTTCTGGATTAAATTAACCTATTGTTTAAGTAAAAAATAACCAATTATTGGGTAGAAAACCCCAATTTATTGGATTAAAATAATAGCCCAATTACTTTTTAATAAAAAAAAATAAAAAAAATAAATAAATAAATATATATATAATATATAATTAATATATATATATAATATATAAAATATATATAATATATAATATATAAATATATATATAAATATAATATATAATATATATATATATATATATATATATATATATATAATATATAAAATATATATAATATATATAATTTATTTAATTTACCCCTGATGTGTTCTGTCCCATATTTACCCAGCAGTAGGGTTAAAAACACGCAGCTTCTCCGACTCCTACCACAGTAAATTCTGTTTTCACTGTTGATATTTGGCGCCAGCTAATCAGGATGTCATTTTTGTTCTCTTTGACTCCATAGATGGAAACGTTGCTTTATTCGCATGTCTTTTTTGCAATTATTCCAGTTTTGCACAAATTTAATTTGCATTTTGGATGGTAACATAGCTATTGCCTACATTTCACATAAAAAACAAAGTTACGAGAATGACTTGTGCTTTTTTTTAAAATAATTAATTAGCTTCAATTCACTGAGTTTGTGCTGTAACTAGATTGGGTTAGAAGAATTAACTTAAAAATTACGGCCAATTCCCCCCATTTTCCAAGTCATGCATTACATTACTTTTTAAAATATACTTAAATATTTCAATATTGTAAATGTAAACTTGCGCATTAACCTGAGCAGCTGTTTTCCCACTCTAGCTGTCTCTTTGACTGATGCAGTGGTGTTCAGTGTTGCCAACTTAGAAATTTTGTTGCTAGATTTAGCAACTTTTCGTACTACCCTAGCAATTTTTTTTTTCTAAAAAGCACCTAGCAACAAATTTAGCAATTTTTAACATTCATTTGGCTGCTTTTAGCAATAAAAAAAAAAAAAAACACAGAGTAGTGTCTGCAGGCTTCACTCAGTAAAGTAATTTGCTAGCTCAGATTTTTCATAACTGTTAATTCACTAATAGTTGTTAACATGTATAATTGTTGGTTATTTAGGTAGCAATAAATTCCAATAGTGCTATAATTGTGGTCACTTTCACAAATGTGTTAGTTTCACAAGTTAAAAAAAGTACACAAGCGGTGATTGTTTAAAAGAATGTAACTGTTCATTATCAGTGTAAAAATTCCTATCAAAAAGTGTTTACTTTTACAAAGTCAACTATATCTTTGATACAAATCTAAATGGACATATTTCAATGTTTTTGCTAAGATGGCCAGTCAGTTTGAGGAAACATCATTTTGTATACTATAAAGATGTAGTTTTGAGTTGTGATTTACGCATTGAGGACATCAGGCAAAGTAATATGTTAATAAGAACTTATTTATTGTGCATCTGGATGTAATGTTTTCGTATACACGTCCCCTCAGAGACTAGAGACATGACAGAGACATGACGCTCAGATACTACGTGGTGACATCACCGATATGCAAATTAGTGCGTAACATCATCTGGGAACATTTAGCTACTTTTCGGGCAAGCTTGAGCTACTTTTCATTGGAAATAGTTGGCAACTATGGTGGTGTCTTTTTTTATTTTTTATAAATATGGTCATTTTACTATTATATTACTGTTAGCATGAGCAAATCAAGTTTAGCTGGAGAAAGAAATGCTGATCTTTTTTTTTTTTTTTTCAGATGTTGCCATGGTGGCTCGTC
This sequence comes from Danio rerio, assembly GCF_052040795.2. Lineage (NCBI taxonomy): Eukaryota > Metazoa > Chordata > Actinopteri > Cypriniformes > Danionidae > Danio > Danio rerio. Next base: position 56,035,445 of record NC_141026.1, on the reverse strand, counting down.
TGCACTCCATTGATAATGCCTTTTTATAGTTGCAGTGTGCACGCCTAACTCGGCGTTAGTCTACTCAAAGTTGATTGACCCAACTCAGATAAGCTATTCTGATACCGAAAACTCAGATTAAACTCTGAGTTGGTTGAACCTTCTTACTGAAACAGGCCCCTTATCTCTAATTAGTGTTTACTAACATATAAGGGCGGGTTCATTCTGACAGATATTTACTGTGGATGCTCCGATCAGGATTTTTGCAGCCGATACGGAGTACCGATTCCTAGTAATGGTGATCGGCCGATACCAAGTACCGAATCTGATGCTTCAAGCTTTATAAATATTTGCCATTGCATATCTTGCCTCCATGTATGAGATCACGCCTTACCTAAGAGAATAAATGAAGGTAGTTGCATACATGTAATGGTCAGAAGCTGCTTTAGAAAAAATAATAGATGACAAATGGTAAGAAAATTAATTAACAATGCAATTTGGAAAAATTGCTTGTGTAGCGCTGCAGATGTATAACCTAGAGCAGGGGTGCTTAACCCTGCTCCTGGAGATCGACCTTCCTAAAGAGTTCAGCTCCGACCCTGATCAAACACACCTGAATCAATTAATCCGGACCTGAACAGCACTTGATAATTATAGGCAGGTGTGTTTAATATGGGTGGCGACTGAAATCTGCAGGAAGGTCGATCTCCAGGAACAGGGTTGGTCACCCCTGGCCTAGAGCATGCATGTGCATCTTCCTCTGCATGTAAACTCCTAAATAAACACTTATGATTGGTTTATGAGATTAGCGAGAACCGATCGAGTTGTGAAATGTGATTATCGGCTGATACCAATCTCTGGCCGATCAATAGCATCCCTAATATTTACCAACAGCAAACAACAACCATCCAATCAGTCCCCCATGGACAAAATCAAGTCCCGCCCTGTGTTTAATCTTAAGAAGCCATTTCAGTCAGATATATATCGCAGTGGGAAAGAAAAGACTATCAGGACTTCCATTTCATGCCGACTTTAAAGGACAGATGTGGTCAACATGGTTTCCCCCTGTTCTGTCAGATTTCTTCTTCACCTGCACCTGCTGAGCGTCTGTACGCACAACACTCCCTTCTTTTCTAGCCATCTTTATCGCTTTCTTCCTGGTGCCAGTCCAGTAATGGTGCGTCCGAGCCTCACATTATCGGCAAGGGAGGTCGACTTAATCTGGCAACCCATCTTTAATGCCCGTTCATAATTGAGACTGTTTTTTTTTTTCTGAACAGGTGATGTCTGTCAAGCATGACGAATGGGATCTTTCTCTCTCCCTCTCACTGACTCGCTCTCTGCATTTCCTCTGCTCTATTTTTCCATCGTTATTAAGCGACCTCTGCCATTTTCTTTCAGCAGGAGAAAAAAAAAAAAATGGGAAATTAATGAAGATGGTGCCTGTCACAGGGAGAGTGCTGGTTAATTGGTTGTTTCCACTTTTACTACAGATGGATGAAGTGTTTTACAGCTGTATCTCAGCATCGCTGCGACCCTGAGCAGGCAGTTTATTTTGGTTTGTGCTACAGTCCAGAAGTCATGTTTTGTGAAACTGGATGGTTAAAATGGATATCCACCAAGCAAATTTGTGTTTAAAAGATGTTTAATAAACTTATTTCATGTGGCCGCCATTTTAAAACACGAAAGCGAGGTTGCAGTGGGAAGAAACCCAGAAGTATGGTATCAGCATCGTGAATTGAACAAATGTCAATTCCACCACATCTCAATATACAGCTTATTTCAAAATGAAATAAATTATGGCAGTCAAACTTTGTCTAAGATCATTTTTGTATCTAGTTTAACCAATCTTACCACAATATATATAATATTTATACATTTGTCAATGAAATACATTAGTTGTATGCTGAATTGTGCACCTGTCACACTCAAATTTAATATTCATTTGGTTAAGAGCTTATTAGAAAATAAACTAAATATGTATATTTTATAGAGCATGAACTTATACATTGTGAATACACTTATGTGTGATAAGAACTTTTAAAAATATATATATTTTTAAATGTGTGGTGATCAGGGCCGGAGCAAGCTAAACTGCCGCTCTAGGCAAAGGACGGTCACGCCCTCAACCCCAACCCTCTCTATTCTGCCGCCCAAGACACGGATATAACTGAGGGCGCAGGTGGTGAGGGTAGAGTCGGGGATGCCGCCCTCTCTATTCGCCCTAGGTGGCCGCCTAGGTTGCCTCTGGACGCGCCGGCCCTGCTGGTGATGGAAATGACAGTGGTGGAAATGACATTTCAACAGTTTATTGTGAAAAAATGAAATTAGCTTCACCGATTAGCTTTGAATTGATACTAGCCTCTCATGTATACAAAACACTTGTATTTTTCTTAATTTTGTTTAGTTTTTAAAAACATCTTTGAAGGTGCAGCATGTTTGGAAATGACGTAGAATAAATATTTCCTTATCAATCAATATTTACCCTAATTTTTTTTCTTTAAGTGTTGTTAATGAAAATTGAAATTCCCTCCATCTTGACCATGTTCTCAGATGGCACTATTCATTTTCATAAAAACCACCTAAATCTCATACAAACTTTTTAAAGCGACATTACAGTGTTGAGGTGGAAATGACATTGATACTGTGCGACAGCTATATTTTGTATAAAAATAATATTGGTAATATTCTCATTAATAACTATAAAATTTTTAAATTATTTCACTAGTGCTTAATTAAGATACATGAATAGATGCAAGATATATAATATTTTAAAATGTTATTTTCATTGTTGAAGTTTAAAACTCTGGGTGCACAACAAGGTGAAAACAGTGATTTTGACACCTAAAAGAAGGTTGAATAATATGAAAAAATATATATAATAGAAAGCTAGTAATTTTTTGAAGTAGGTTTTATTGTTAGTTTGACAGAGGAATTTGGACAAAATTATATATATTTTTGGATATGATCAAAGGACATAAAAGTGCCAGTAGTTGAAGAATTACCCACATATTACCTAGTTCTACCAGCAACTTGGTGTGCTGAGGACTATGTAGAAGTAAATTAACAACACATTTTAATTTTTGTGTGAACCTTAATGTCTCAAAGCCCTCAAAACCAAACCAAAAGCAAATGTAAAAAACAAACAAACATAACATTTGAATAGTGGTAGGAAATCGCCTTGAGAGGTTTGAATTTCATGCAGACTGGTCACACACAGTTTTACGTTAAAGCCTCATGCTGACACATGTTGAGTTTGTATCTTTGGTTTGCTTTGGATTTGATTAGTTCTGGAATGGACAATGTGTTCACTTTATCTGTTCAGGTCCGATTCGATTTTTAAAGCCTTTGGATTTCCATCAAGCTGAGATAAGGAGATTAATGAAAAGTCATCCGCTGACATCATTTTCTTGATCTGTTGTGCATTCAAATGGACTCTTTGGATAAAAAAAAGCCATTCGCATTGGTATGGCCATTGAACAGTCCGAAGTGAGAGGAGTTCATCTTGCATGCGTGGTGAATTACCATCCTGTCATGTGTGATTGTGATTTCTGGAGTGCATGTGCGTCTCAGATTAGGCGTAAAATGCTCTTTGTCGTCTCAAGGTCACTCCATCAGAGCGGCTCGCTAAAAAATCTACACCCCGCCAATCTCACGCTCTCCATCCCGTCTTCAGACTCTGTTTTTCTTCCTCCCTCTTTTCCATCACTGCTCTTTTGTTCATTTTGCCGCCCTCCCCAAGAGCAAGTGCTCGAAACCAGAGGAGTCTGTGTGAAGCTCGGTGATTGGCTGCGCTGGGTGGCGGTGTTCACAATCGATTATGCCACGCCGGTCTCCGACTAACAGCTTCTGTGTGCTGTGCGCTCCTCTTTTATGCCACCGCACTGCCTGCACAAATCTCTAACCCCTCTGCCCTCCACCCCGCTCGCCCAATCTGCTCTTTTTCTATGTTTTTTTTTCTTCCCCCTTCTCTTTTTTCAACTCTTGCTGTGGCACACTGGCAATTCACAGCTGGCAAAATCACCTGTTTCAGTCTTCTCTTGCAGGGTTTCATCTCTCTTCCACCAGTTTTTAAAACAGAAAAAGAGACCAAAGACAATATCTTTAGTACCTCAATGCTTTTTCTTGGTAGATGTGAAATTAGATCAAATAAAGATTTGCTTTTTATTGTGCACAAATTGTCAATAAATGCTCTTGTTTTCATTGAAAATCTATTAAAATACCTGGGTTAAAAATACCCCAACATATAACCCATCTATAGGTTATTATAGCACCTTCCCAACTATTGATTATTTTATCCCAATGCATTTGGTTGTATAATTTAACCCAATGCATTGGGTATTTTAAATAAATGTTATTTTTTTCATTCTAGTATTACTATTGCTACTATTCACTAGTACTAATATTCATTTTATAATTATGGCTGTATAAATACATAACATACAGTATTTAAAAATATTGAAAATGCTTTTTTTCTATTACATTTTAGTTTCAGACACTTGTTTAAGTAAATCAAATCAAAAGCAATAAAGAAATAGAACAAAGTAGAGACAGTTAGCAACTGTGCAAGCAGCAACTGAGCAAGAAATCATGTGTTGATTGAGCCGACTATGGAGCTCTGTGTGCTGTAGAGTCTGAGTGAAGTCTGCTGCAGCTGCGGGACAGTGTTAACAATGTACAATACATTTTAACCACATCCAAACTCTTCTAAAAGATGGTCTTGGATGGTAAATTGGACATAAAAACATGACACTGAGATGTAATTTGATTAAAAAAAAAAACAACAAAAAAACAATATTATTGTGTTGGATAAACTTTACCAGTCTTTGTTGCATCATTTGACAATCATGGCAGATGTGATGTCTGTAAAGCAAAGTTTTAATGTTTTTACACATTCCTTTAGATTTTGATTCTCAAACTTTGATTAAAAAAACTTAAATGGTTTGTTTCCATATATTTGTCAATATGTGCATTACAGTGGTCAAAAACCTAATATGGGTCACATTGACTACAGCTTTTTTGAAGGGGACATTTCCATCTTTATCACTCTCTAAAAATTTTTTTAAAAGTAAAAAAAAAAGGATCTGTGTTCCCGTTTCCTCCGGCTTTTTCGAATTACCCCACAGTCCAAAGGCATGCAGTATAGGTGAATTGAATAAACTAAATTGGCCACAGTGAATGAATGTGTGTAGGGCTGCACGATTAATCGGAAAAACGATCACAATCTCGATTCGACTCCACTTACGATCTTAATTCAGCTTTTCTACGATTCAGCCAATTATATTTTCAAGGTCAGGAGAAAGAGTAAAGGCGGACACACATGTCTTCACAGCAACATGGACACCTTCAAATATAATTAAAAGTTTTACATACTGTATTTGTGAGGTATAATTAACCCAGAAATGTTATTTCTGTCTAAATGTAATGTATTCGCGGCTGCGAAATCACATGAGGCGACTGAGCTGTTTGTTTACCACCCAGAATGCGTGCGCGCACACCAATCACGCCTACTAACCTGCATATGCTGTGAATAACAAGTAATAAAGTTGTAAATAACTTTGAGTTTGTTGCACAGAGCAATCGTTTGAAAGCCACGCTAAAAGAATGATTTGCATGGGAAAGTGAAAAAATTTGGTGTAATGCCACCTTCACTGATCCAGCCCAATCTCACGAGAAAACGCAAGTATTTTATGTTTTTGCCAGTTTAGTGGCTAATTCGTACGAGTTCAGACGTACAAAATTGTAAGATTTTAAAAAGGAAACGTGGCACCTAACCGCCACTGGGGGAATGAGCAAATCATACTAAATTGTATGAATTGGATCGTACGAAATCTTACGAATTGGCCCCTAAATCAAAATGTTACGAATTGCCGTGAGATTGTGTTGGATGACCCTAGTAGGTGCATTTGCATTGTTTTTCTTTCATATGTTTTTTCTTTGCTATGTTTTTCTTTCATAGCGAACACAGTGTTGTGCATGAAAATAAATGTTTACTGTGTCAGTATAACTAGCCTATATAATGTTGAATATAATGCAAGAGGAAATCTGATAATGACATGTCTCATTTTACTAGTGAAAACAAACGGTCTAATAATGTTGTCAATGACAAATGACAAGCACAAGTCTTAAACATAATAATTCAACTTTATAATTATGAATAGGTATATTCTGATGTCATCACTTTACTCTGAATAAACAAACAGGACATTGAAAGTCTAAGTCCACCATAACGACTATACAAAACATTGTATTTTAACCAACAGTAGACCTACACATAGGCCTATTATTGTTGTTTTACCATATGTTTGAGAATTAACAATAATAAAAGCCTACTAATATTAACCTTTATTGTACATGTACAGAATCATGAGAAACTCGTGATCTTGAATTTAAGCCGAAAAGAAATCGTGACACATTTTAGCCAGAATCGTGCAGCCCTAAATGTGTGTGTAAATAAGTGGATATTTCCCAGAGCTAAGTTGTGGCTTGAAGGGCATCCCCTGTCTAAATCGTATGCCAGAGTAATTGGTGGTTCATTCCCCTGTGGCGACCCCTGATGGATCAGAGACGAACGCCCTGTTCACACGGGGCTTCAGCGTCAACGCTTGACTGAAGGCGTGTCTGAAGTTGGGGCTGAACCGATCATCATCGAAGCATCAGCCAATAAAATTCAGTCAGCAATAGGCCACTGTCTGAGCTGGTGTATTTGCATACAGTGATCTGATTGGCTGACACTTCCGACGGATCCACAATGCAATTTGACAACGCCTGACGTCACCCATTCAAAGTGAATGGGAAGCTTTGACGCTGACGCCCCGTGTGAATGGGGCGTTAGCCAAAGAATTGTGAGTTCCAAACAATTTGGCAAAATCATTCAATCAATCATTCTATATTAAGTTTTCTTGTTTATAGATGCATTATATCTGTAAATTTCTTTTTTTTCTCGCTAATTTGGCATGGTAGATTAAAAAAAGTCCTGCAAAACAACAACAAAAATAGCTTGTCTAGGGCTTTGGTACACTTAATTTACCAGCCATTAAAATATTACCCAGCCATTTGTCCCCATGATCACGCATCATTCTCAGCTTCTCTCCTTCGACCGCAGGGACAAGATATGAAAACCGTTCTGAAAATGCATCTTTGTGTTTGGGAAATGTGGCATACGTGTTTATGGCTTCTTGATTTTGTCTCCATTGTGTGGGTGTGTTTGTGCTCGTTTTGTTGAGGTCAGTGTGGAAAGAGGAGAATTGCCTGGAGAACGCTGGATAAAATGTTTTTCTTTTTTCCCCTCATGTTTTTTTTTAATATTATTTTTATTGAAAGGCAGTGAAGCGTTTGCACAAGCGGCGAGATGAGCGCTGGACAGGGTTACGCCTTCGTCTGCCTGGACACAATGTTCTGTCTCTGTCTGGCTCTGCGTCTCGTTGACTACATTTCTCTGAGAGAAACACAGAAGTCAAATGTACCCTGTGAAATGAGCTCTCCCACCTCGCTGTGTTAGGGCTGTACATGCTGGTTTGCTTTATAATGCTGGTCATTTTCACTTAGTGTCATGTGGGCTAGGCCTTTATAACAAAACTGACATGCATATCATGGTTTTTCAGTGTTTTGATTAATGGTCTATAGACTATAGTGCTCAGCATATATGAGTACACCCCCACAAATCTTGCATTTAAATTAATATTTTCTATAGGATGCACTGAAAAGAATGTTGTCTGCAAAATTGTTGCAAACAATTTATTTGTGTTGAATTTAAGCAAACAAATTAAATTTAGTAATGTTCAACTTAGTTTATTTGTTTAAATTCAACAAACATTGTTTACAACCCCTTAACTTAAAAAAAAAATAGGTAAATTCAAGGTATCATCTTTGAATAATATTTTTCAGTGAGCTTTACAATATTATATTTGTGCATATACATTAGTTTAGTCAGAGCTGAAGCCAAATCTGGAGCTAATCTAACAATGTAACTTACAATAATGGTTTAAAAAATAGTAGGCCAAATTGGTTAGGAAAAAAAAATTATTTCAAAAATAGAGAAAATCAAGAGAACATAAAATATATACAAATTGTTGAAATGTTTTAGTTTTTTTGCAATGTTTTTGCATGAATTTAAATGTATTTTTTCCATTTTTAAAGATGTTCTGTGACTAATATTATTTAAATAAATATATCTGTTTAATAAATGTGCTTCGTTCAAATGCACCAAAATATATTACCCGTATTCACTAAGAAATGGATAAAAATACTCATTTTCTAAATGGAGTGTACTCGTACAGTATATGCTGAGCACTGTATACTGTTTCCCCCTTACTGATTTCTTGTCAGACTTTTGAATGTTTCATCATCAAACTAATGTAAATATTATTATTTGATTAAGTGAAAACACAATACAACAACATAGAGCCCTGTATGAAAGGTTTTGCACCCTAATTCTAATAACTGATTGGGCCATCCTGAGCAGCAACAACTGCAATTAAGCGTTTTTAATAACTTGCAACAAGTCTGTTACAGCGCTGTAAAGGAATTTGTCCCAATTGTTATCTTTACAGAATTGTTGTAATTCGGCCACATGATGGCCATGCCACTGCATCTCAATTGGATTCAGATCAGGACTTTGACTAGGCCACTCCAAAGTCTTCATTTTATTTCTTCAGCCATTCAGAAGTTCCCTTATTGTTTTTTTTCTGTGTGTACTTTTTTTCCCATAATTTTTTTGCCACTTTTTTATTGTAGAAAAAAAACCCTTAAAATTTAACAAAAAAAGTGTATTTTCTTTACATTTTAACTCTTTCCCCGCTCCCTCCCCGAAAGCATCCAGATTCAGTTGAACAGGGAAATGTATTGATTTTCTTTGCCTTAGCCCATGTATAATATTTACTGCATTCCGCATACAAAAATACACAAACACAAATCAATCAATTGACCAGTACCGTGAGAGGTATTTGCTTGTGCCATTGTATGGTTAGGTTCCAAAAATTGTATAATCAGATCCTAAATTTTATGGTACTCCTTTAATTTAAGTAGCATACTGAAAGTTTACTTATGTAATATAATAATAATAATAGTAATAATAATAATAATAATAATAATAATAATAATTATGATAATTGGTAAATAAACGTGACATTTTTCTTTCTATATATTTGGTCCATTTTATAAATGTTTTCTATTTTTATATAATCTAATCACACTTGCAGAAACCCAGAAAAGATATTTTTAAATCTCTTGCAGTACTTGTCATTACATACATTGAGCTTATTAATTTCCCATTAGGCTTGAATTAGGATTAAATTCCCGTTTGGTTGCTGGTTCGTTGCTAGTTTGTTGTTGGTTTGAGCCATCCACTGCATAAAACATATGCTGGATTAAATATTAAATTCTATTAAATATATTAAATAAAAAATTAAAATTAAAATTAATAAACTAAAAAAAAGAAAAAGGGGGAAAAAAGAAAAAGAAAACTATTAAATTTGTGTTTTTCCACGATGTAATTTGGTTTTTATGTACTTCTTTATTTTCCCTATTGTTCAATTTGTTTTCTTTTTCTCTCTCTCAAATTTAATTTTAATATTATTTTTATTGTTGTTGTTGTTGTTGTTGTTGTTGTTGTTTATTATTATTATTAATATATATATTTTTTTTTTCCTTCTCGTCTCTCCCTCTACCTCAGTGGATCCAACAACAGATTAAATAATACCAATTGTTTTTGAAAAACAAAAAACAAAAATAAACATATTCTGGATAAATTGGCAGTTCATTCTGCTGTGGTGACCCCAGATTAATAATGGGACTAAGCTGAAAATAAAATAAATAAATGAGTTTCCAATTACTGCTGAATAAAGCTAAATTGGTAGTGCATGTAAATAGAAACATCATTTACAGTATTACACCATAAACGGTCCCACACACACATCTCTTTGGGATTATTTACATTAGCGCTCAGTCTAATCTCTGATAACCCCATTACACTGATCAATACCAGTCTGAGAGTGCTGGAATACATGCTGATGCTCTTTGACCTTGAGAAAGCTATCGAGTCTGTGTTTCACAGTGTTATCCAGTTTATTTAATTGAGGAATCCATGCTAGCTGTTACCGATGCCGATAACCTTATCCGTTCCACCCGGAAACTTCCAGAGATCCTTTAGTTTGCAGAATCAAAAAAGACAACACCTTCGACACGAAAACAGGCCAATTCACAGGTGCAAACCCCAGAGAAATCTCCTGTTCCATCTCTCCTAGGTGCCTGCAGGACGATAATACTGCTGCTGTTAGTCTGTACCCAGCAGGCATGCAACATCATAAGACATTAATATTAGATTGGATTTAGGTCATGACGTCAGGTGACAAAAATTCAATGTCTAGCCAGTGTTGGGATGACGTTATTTTGACGTCCAATAACGACGCCAAATCTGGTTGATTTTTGGTTGATCTTAGGTTGTGTTGGAAAGTGACCAAAATGCAACGTCTGATAGATGTCACAGTGGTAGCATCCACACAATGTTGAGGTGTAACATGATTAGACCTTGATATCTGGTTAATTTTTAGGTTGGACGCTTGACAGTGATGTCAGCCTCACGTTGGGTTCTGACATCAACCCGATTTTTAATTTTTTATTAAATGTTTTTTATTATTATTATTTTTTATCATTTATTTATTTTTATTTCCAAACAAAATCCAACGTCCCCTCGATGTTGGGGTACTATGTCAATATAACGTCATATTTACGTCATGTACCTGCAGAGTATGCACATGATGTTCAGAGCAAGTAAAAAAAAATCCTATTATTTACCTATTTCTTATATTTTTCTTTTGAAGTCTTTTTTTTTTTGTTTGGCTGGAATAAAAATACATAAAATTAAAATCTGCTAAGGTCGATATTACTAGCCCCCATAAAATGTTTTTTTTTTTTGATTGACTTCAATGTTGGTCGACAATTGGCTTGCCTTAAACTAAATAACCTAGTTAAGCCTTTAAATTGCACTACCGAAATACTAGTATTTTAAACAAAATAACTAGTAAATTATTAAAATGCCAAAGATTGGGATGTGACGAGATCTCGTGGCCCAAGACTAAATCGCGACAACTTTTCGTCTGGACGAGAAATAGTCTCGTGAGTTATGATGTGAGGGTAAATTTAGCACTAAAGATTGAAGGCAGGATTGGATTTGAACCGCACTTCAAGTGGTTTGCACACACCTGGCAACCCGGGCTGCCTCTGTGTTGCGTGTTACTCATTTGCTTGGGCAGGTGTGGCATAACTGCTTTTTCTCCGGAGTTCAAGGGTTGCCGTGTCCAAAAGCAAAGGCTGCTATGCAAAATAACCAGTTTGTAACCTGCTATTTATGACATAATTCATTCAAATAGAAGTAAGATAACATGCAAGTTAATAAAAAAAAAAAAAATTTTTATTAAACATATATATATATGTTTATATATATATGTTAAACATATATATATATATATATATATATATATATATATATATATATATATATATATATATATATATATATATATATATATATATATTATTGCATTTTGCGTTTTTTATTTATTTATTTTTTCTGTTTAATAAAACTCTTTTGCATTCATATTTTGTTAATATTTAAAAAAATATATATAACAATTATTTTCCATTCATATATTAGCAAAACATTTTGCAGCGTTTGCAGGTATTTTACAGCATAGAATTCAATAAAATAAAAGTAAAATAACATTCATTACATGTAGATAAAAAAAAAGCACCTAAATAGATTTGCATCTTGTAATTGATATACTGTTCAAGTATTAGCTAGAATAAGTCAGAATTATTAGCCCCCTTGAATTATCACCCCCGCTGAATTATTAGCCCCGTTTATTTATTTATTTTTTCCAGAAAGATTTTCTTCAACACATTTCAAACATAAGTTTTAATAACTCATTTCTAATAACTGATTTATTTTATCTTTGTCATGATGACAGTAAATAATATTTTACTATACATTATGCAAGACACTTCTATACAGCTTACAGTGACATTTAAAGGCTTAACTAGGTTATTTTAACCAGGCAGGTTAAGGTAAATAGGCAAGGGATTGTATAACGATGGTTTGTTCTGTAGACCAGGGGTTCTCAACCGGGTTGGCCATGGGACCCACATTTTAACATGGTCATCAAGCCACGACCCACATTTTTAGGAACTATAATATAATTTTAGGAAATTTAATTAATTTGTATTTATTTGTTAGCATACACTAGTAGTGACAGATAAATCATAAGAAGATCACCAAGGCTTACAAATAAACAATATTTCATTGCTGTCATTTAACAAAATGGATTAAATTATAGTAATATTACAGAGTAAAAACGTCAAATACTGTAAGCAGTGGTTGGGGTAAGGAAAAGTTCATATACCATTACTAAACTGAACTGTTAATAAAACATTAACACTGATCCTGTTGAACGGAACAAACCAGCAAATTAAAGTAAATGATTAAAATAATCATAATCATTTATTTTTATAATAATGCACAGTTATTTGCTCTTCTGCTATTGTGTGGGCTTTCTTGGCCTTTGCTACACCGTGAGATGTGCAGAGTGCCTGTAGTTGTTTTGAACAAGATGTTAGGGACTTTTGTGATGTCCTCAGCTATTGGAGTCGTCTTTGAAAATTTCCACAGCACAGGTTTGCCCTTGCAACTGGTGAATTTTTTATTTTTTTTATTTTATTTTTTATTTTACATTTATTTTGTATTTTATTTCATTAATTTTTTATATATTTTTAAATTATTTTGTATTTTATTTTTTTCTATTTAATTTAACTAATTAATTATTTTTATTTAATTTTTATATAATTTTATTTTATACATTTAATTTTTTATTTAATTTATTTAATATTTAATTATTTATTATTTTTTATATTATATTTAAGATTTTCATATTATATTATGTAATTTACTATTATAATATATATATATATATATATATATATATATATATATATATATATATATATATATATATATATATATATATAATATGTATATATATATACATATGTATATATATATGTTTATTTTATTTTTAATCCTCAATCAAACCAGAGAATCTACTCTTTACCACAACCTTACAAATTTCAACAAACCAAAACCTTCCAACATAGTACATCATTAAAGACTAATATATGCTAATAGACTAAAAAACTAATCCCTATGCTAATCCTGTGCTAGACGGACACAATATAACTTAATTTCAGCATTTACTTTTCATTATAAACTCTGTTGCAAAGAATGCTGGGAACTTTATATCTGCCAGTTTATATATAATCTGTTAGAATAATTTCAGATTAATTCAGTCAAAATTTGAGTTCACTTCATACATTGCAAGCTTGAAAGGTTGCATGAAATGAATGTCTTAATATATTAATATAATTACTGGTTGATTTGATCCATGCGCTGACCTGTAGGCCGTCTTTGTTCTTGTGAGATCAAAACATTACTTGGATTGTGCCTGATGATGAACTACTGTAGATACACTGGGACAGCAGCATGAGTAAGGTAGATTATAGCTCACAACTAATGCTATCATAATGCAGGCATCTGCTCATCACTTTGAACTCCAATAACTCTCCATATCTCATTTCTCACCCTCTTTAGTCATTTAGTGCGCAGACAGGCAGTCTGCATATTAGCACATGAAAGCAAGTCACTGAGACCATTACGCACTCATGCACTCCCATCATCATCTTTATAGGAACTGAGAACCATAAAACAATGTGATGCAAAGTTATATGGACTTAGAAATCTATTTTGGTCAGTTACAATCAAACAAAAAAAATATTCTAACACCTTCAACATCAGTTTTATTTGCTGTAGTTTTGAAAACGGTAACCAATTATGCCTGGAACTCCGTTTTTTTTTTTTTTTTTTTTTTTTTTCAATTTCAGAACATATCTGTCAGGTAAGTTTGATAGAAAGGTACAGTATGCATATTCATGTATGTAATGGATTAGAAACTATCCAAAAATGTTATGACCATTATTTCTGGAATAATATAGCCAGTTTACTTTACATTGCTGTCCTCACTTGAATAAATGAGCAATAACTCTTTGCACTTACTTAGTCTTTAATGTTGCAAATTGATCAGAAACTGCACCTGATATCTGAAAATATTGAGTTAACTGTGTATACTGCATATACACTCACCAGCCACTTTATTAGGTACACCTTACTAGTAGCAGGTTGGACCCTCTTTTGCCTTCAGAACTGCCTTAATCCTTGGTGGCATAGATTCAACAAGGTACTGGAAATATTCCTCAGAGATTTTGGTCCATATTGACATGATAGCATCACACAGTTGCTGCAGATTTGTCTGCTGCACATCCATGATGTGTATTTCCCGTTTCACTACATACCAAAGTTGCTCTATTGGATTGAGATCTGGTGACTGTGGAGGCCATTTGAGTACAGTTAACTCAGTCATGTTCAAAAACACAGTCTGAGATAATTCTCGCTTTGACATGGTGCTTTATCCTGCTGGAAGTAGCCATCAGAAGATTTGTTGTCAACCAGTTAGTTGGAAACCCATGCCAACATGGGGAGAACATGCAAACAGAAATGCCAACTGGCCCACCTGGAACTATCCAGCGACCTCCCTGCTGTAAGGTGACGATGCTAACTACTGTGCCACCCTACAATAAATTGAATAATCAAATGTAAATAAATAACACTGCAACATTTTTCGGATAGTTGGTGTATTACATGCTTCATTTATTTATGTTAATTACATCTAAAAAGTATATATAAAAAGTATTTACGTTTTCTGCATCTTGAGGGAAATTTAGTGTTTTCTGTCCTACAGTATTTTCTAATTGGCTATTTCAGATATTTTTGTAGGTCAGGCTACAAACACCATTATGCATGATTTGAGTTTATTTTCAGGCTAAATGTAGAGACCAACAACTATTTTACACGAAAACAAAGTCTTGTGAACACAATGTCTATCGGTGTTCCAGATCTTCCAATTTCAGACGTTTTTTCTCGAATGATTGGCGGGATTATGCATTCACAATGGTTTGAGCCATTATAGGGGTAGTTAAATGTATATTTATACAATCTATTATTTATTTATTCATACATTTTCTTTTCAAAGAAAACAACCTTTTCAAGCTGCAACCCATCACTGGGAAACATCCATACACACTCGCATTCACACTCATACACTACAAACAATTTAGCTAACCCAATTCACCTGTAACACATGTCTTTGGACTGTGGGGGAAACCGGAGCACCCGGAGGAAACCCACGCCAAATCTGGGAGAACATGCAAACTCCAAAAAGGAATGCCAACTGACCCAGCCGAGGCTCGAAACAGCGATCTTCTTGCTGTTAGGCGATTGTGCTACCCACTGCGCCCCCCGTGATGCTATTATCTATTATTTAAATGATTAATTTTATTATTTAAAATGCATATCGGTGAAATAATTCTCAGTATTAAAGTACTGACTCCCCCATACATCTTGTTTTGACGTCCTTCAGGTGGATCAAGCGTTACTTAGAGGGGTCAATCATCCCAAACCTCCCTGTAATTCGCACCCTGCTTGTACAACACTTTGGTCAACCCTGGGTTGTTTTTTAATTGTGCTAAATAAATGAATGGATGAATGCATGAACATTTTGGTGTAAATTAAATGAAATTTGCTGGTGATTTACTTCCTCTCAGGCCATTAAAGTTGACTTTTTATGTAACCTTGCTGGACAGCAGAACATAAAAGATTTTGAGCTTAAATGTGGTTCTTGGTAATGCAGAGAACCTAAGCTATTTGTATTCTTAACATGCGTTGTTTTTCCTAAGAAAAATGAACTGAATTATGGTACTTATCAGGGCAGGTGTTTGAGAATTCACCGTGCTTGCTGAACTAGGCCTTAGAGACAAATGCATGTACTTTGAACGTCTAATTATGTTCCTGCTAATATGTAGCAAGGGCACTAGTGTACATGTACATACTGAGCTGTTACAGAAAGACTTGTAAGGTCATGAGGGCAGTATAATCACTGGGGCAATGCTGTATTTTTGCTCTTGGTGCTAAAGGCTGGTTGATTATCTAGGCTAACTGTAAGTGGAAAGTTATAGGTTTAATCCCCTTCAGCAATCGTGCAGGGCAATTGGGACACTCGATTCACTAGTAGACATGTCACGCTAACGTTTCAGTACAGAATGGCTATTACGGCATTAGTTTTACAAAGAAAGTCAAATGTTATGCAGACCTAGTGCAGTGCAATCTGAGCTGCATCCCATGCTTTTTAATGCCCTCACCTAACCCTACCCGTCACAGTGACGTCACTCACTCCATTGACATTTCTGAGTGGTGCAATCTCAGCTTGCATCATAAAGGCTGCATCCAGATACTATTGCCAACATGGGGAGAACATGCAAACTTCACACAGAAATGTCAACTGACCCAGCCGGGACTCAAACCAGCGACCTTCCTGCTGTGAGGCGACAGTGCTAACCACTGAGCCACCATGTCACCCTCAAGGTGAACATTTTATTTAGTTTTAGCGACTAAATGAAATGTGGTATGGATTTTTTATTGTTTTAGTTCTTTGAGCTTGCTCCAGTGCATTATGGGATTGTCTTCTTAAATGTCATCCATGTAAAAAGTGGAATCACTGGATTTCTATTACTATACCATTTGTTACATGCCTGGAGGTGTTGCTCTGTTGTTCCCTCCTCCCCTCTATGTTTCTATTTGCTGTCTCCTGTACTTCTAAAATCTAGGTGTTCCGATTGGTTGGCAGAGTTCTCCCGAGTGGACCAATCAGAAGAGGATGTATGAAGGTAATTCAGTTGCGAAACTCGAGAGCTTGCAAATGTAAATGTGAGCACTTGTGATAATAATATTTGTATGTGTAGGTTGAAATGTACGCTTACAGCTCTGATGTGAACAGCTGAATCCCTCGATTTGCACACACACACAACAATCCACACACTTGTGTTTTAAATTGGAAGTTGCAGATTAATAGTTGTGTATTTGTAAAATGTCATTTACAAATACAAAATGACAGACACACGTGTGCACGGCACATTTGATTGCATCTTATCTCTACAACCACAGGTCGGCACTCACAACCTCTCAGTTTCGTCAGTACAACTACAAATCTCCCGCGCTCTGACTTTTGCTACACATCTCCTGTAATTTATTAAAGTTCATGCTAGTTAATACTACAGTGTGCTGTTGCATTCATTAACAAAGTTGTAGATACTGCAGTATATACAGTATAATACAGTTTACTATAGTTAGTATGGTTCAAAAACGTAATATTGTTTACTATAAATACTATTACAACTTATTTCATGTGGGTTGAATCGTATCTTTAGCACAATATAACATGATAGAAAGCAACTCCTACATAACTCATAACTGTTTCTTATATAAAAAACAAACTAGAGAAGCACCCAGCACAGTCCTTAGCTTAGCTAACAGTATTGAACATATAGATAATTATTAAAAATCATAACTTACCCTCTGATTGCTCGAGGCCTCCAACAACGTGAGCTGCCCTGTGTCCTGACAAACAGAAACGCCCCATCTCATTGGCTGGCTGTAGCCAATAAACTGGCTTTGCTGCTCTTTTACTGGTATGTACATTTCTTGTCAAAAATTAATGATTTTTAACAAGAATCTCTTCAGAAAATAGTTGAAATAAACCCTAAATAATAAAATAATCGTGGGAAATGATTCTTTTGCACCTCAGTCCTGTTGGCTGCTGGCATTGTTCATTGGTCAGGCATCAGCCAATCAAACAGCTTTACACCAGCCCCGCCCCTCCCCCGCCCCGTGCTGCTCACGCCTCTGCATCTGCAAGTGCACAGATGAGTTCTGCTACAGAGATCGCGGGAGATGTGTAGCAAAAGTCAGAGCGCGGGAGATTTGTAGTTGTACTGACGAAACTGAGAGGTTGTGAGTGCCGACCTGTGGTTGTAGAGATAAGATGCAATCAAATGTGCCGTGCACACGTGTGTCTGTCATTTTGTATTTGTAAATGACATTTTACAAATACACAACTATTAATCTGCAGCTTCCAATTTAAAACACAAGTGTGTGGATTGTTGTGTGTGTGTGTGCAAATCGAGGGATTCAGCTGTTCACATCAGAGCTGTAAGCGTACATTTCAACCTACACATACAAATATTATTATCACAAGTGCTCACATTTACATTTGCAAGCTCTCAAGTTACGCAACTGATTTACCTTCCTTCATAGTGCTACCTTATGTATGTTTGTTCCAGTCAGTGCAGTTGAGTAAGGGGCGTGTGACGCTGAAGATGTTTTTTTTCTTATTTACATATTTCTCTTTAGTTATTTAGAGGTGGGGGAGGGATTAGTTAGCGGGTGTTTAATTTGTTATTTTCTTTGATTTGGCACCGCTTATTCTCCTTCCCTCCATCAGGTATTTTTGTTTACTTTTTGCATTTATTGTACATATTTGTAAATATACTTTGGGTGATTTAAATATTCACTTAAATATTCACTTCTTTATCTTTATCTCTGCAGCGAGCACCACTTGCTAATTTTTGGAGAGGGTGCTCGCTGCAGAGCCATTTGAGGAGAGCTGAGCTCCAGCGAGGGGGTGCATGAGCTGTCGCTCCTCCTTCTGTCAGCTGTTTTAATGCGTACACAAACCCCACCCCTAACCCTACCCCCAGTGACATCACTCATAGAAGAAGTGCAAAAAAGGTGGAGCTTAAGCTCCCCCTCGCTGGAGCTCAGCTCTCCTCAAATGGCTCTGCAGCGAGCACCACTTAAATTTTTGCAGTTTGGAACTTCCAATTCAGCTGCCTATGGGTGAAATGACTAATGAACCTCAGAAAACGGTCCAACTACTAGCTCTACAAACAAGTGTCTTCATAATTATACAGACAAAGCAGAATCATATAAGAAAATATCAGTTTGCAACATCAACCAGCAGAACAAGCCGTTTTTGATGTCTAAATGTAAGGAAGTGATTGAGACCAGAAGTCTCAAGCCAAAAAGGTTCAAATGGCTGCGTCTGCTCGTATGCGAGGAATAAGGTTAATAGCAAGAAGTGTAGATTGCCCACACATGAACCAAACCAGCCAGGTAGGAGAAGCACAACAAAATTTGAATTAAATCTAATAGATGTATATAACTTAAGTGAGAGTAATTGAACTTTGTATTTTTGGGTGAACTATTCCTTTAAGTGAGTTGCAAAATGTATACATTCTCACAACTATTTAGGCATTTTGAAAGTGTAGGGAGTCTTAAGGCTTACACCGTTGATGGAGTTTCTTCAATTTATCTGTATTTCTATAGAGCTTTTACAATGTAGATTGTGCCAAAGCAGCATTACAGAAGTTCTAGTAAATTGAAATTGGAACTGTGTGATCCATTGTTCAGAGTTAAAGTTCAAATTAGTTTGGTTCAGTGTGGTTTAATTTTAAATGGCTTGATGGGGAACAAAAAACTAAAATTTAAAATGCCTTGAAATTAGACCTCTATGATTTTGGGAAAAATTTGGCATTATGATAATTTGTTTTTCTGCAATATATATATATATATATATATATATATATATATATATATATATATATATATATATATATATATATATATATATATATATATATATATATATATATATATATATATATATATATATTTATTTATTATGATAACAATACAATTTCACCAGATATCTTCAATAACTCTACACTGACAAAAATCTTGTTGTTGATCCCAGTTGTAAGAGCAACAAATAATAACTTGACCTCTAGTTGATCATTATTTCTGTTCAGTGGCAAGACTTTTGTCTAAGCAAAGTCAGAGCTTACTGTCCTATTAAATAATTAAAAATCAAGGCATGATCATATTTTATTGTGGTAAAATAAGCATAATCTAGAGGCCTTTCTTTCATATTAGCCACTTCTGATACCAAATGATCAACTAGAAGTCATGTTATTATTTGCTGTTCCTAAAACGTGGATGGGCGACAAGACTTTTGTCAGTGTATTTGGAAAGGATCCATTTATATGGACTGATTTGGGATAATTCTGGGTGTGAATCATGCATAAATATAACAAACAATTTAAAAAGATAGATAAATATGATAGAGCAAAGATAAAAGTTGCATAAACAGTGCTTTATGGCTTTATGGGGAGTCAATATTCAGGTGTAACCTTCATTATATCAAGTTAAATAAAATAAATCTTTAATAAAGTTACAAATAGTACAATTTTTGTGGCCTTAAACAAACATCCAGCTAAAACTTTCACTTGGTTAAAATCCACAAATCTCCTGTTTTCAGAATCATGGCCCTTGCTCAAATATAATAGCAACATATAACCTCAACATTACTGCATAGATGCCGATATTGATGCTAAAACGATATATTGTGAAGCCCCACTTAAAATAAAACTTCAGTGTCTCGTGGTAACTGTATTATAACTGATTGTCCTTTGGGTGACCTTTGACCTCATCATCACCTCAAACATGCATCTTTTTTAAATAATTCAACAGTTTGTCATTGGGTATTTCTTACATGGTGTATTGCTGAATATCGCCACATGTTTGGTCTTGCATGTGGTCCAACTGGACCTGGTCTGTTAGGCTCCGTCTGCTTGTCCTCTGTGTGTAGAGGTAATCACAGTGTGTCAGTGGCCCTGTTCTAATTGGCCTGTCACCCTCCCTGTGCAGGCGGCGAGGGGACGGCCTTTGTGTGGCTGCCATAGCGACCGGCTGAGTTAATGAGAGGGAGAGGCTGTGACTAATGACATGACTCCGTCCAGCAGAGCACAGCAGTGCAGGAACACACTGCACACATACACACTGCACGGTGCACACAACACAAGCTATGCACATGTGCTACACGCTATGGACACGTGCTACATGCACAAACTCACACTACACATACATGCTACACACTTTCAGTACACGTTAGTTCAATGATGACATGTTAACATTAGTATTTAAGTATATCTAATATTTACGTTTAATTACAAATCAATAACATTTGTACCATGGTAATGCTATATTGTTCTCCAAGTATTCTTCAGTATGACATTAATATCCAACCCAAGCTAATTCTGATTACGTACCCCTTTATACATTTCTGGAGAGCACCAAATATATCCCAGGACGTACTTTTTTTGCAGTTTGTTTTCGCAAATCCACCAGAGACTGCTGTGTATGCCTTTTCAGATCTCAAAGTTTTCTTGCAAGTGCCATTCATGTCTGCTGTTCTCATAAGTCCACCAGAGGTCGCTGTCAACTGACTGACTGACTGAGATCGCCTTACCCCCCCCCTTATTTCCTAAATCTAACCAATAGTGTTTTCAAAAGCACCGATTGACCTGCCCACCTCCTTCCCTAAACCCAATCCAGAAAAAGAAAAGCCCTCGCCTAATTTTAACCACGCATTCAGATTTGAACACATTCTCACCCTGTTATTTACTTGTCTTACCTGCCTTTTGGAACTGTTCTTCACCGGACTGGAACCCTGTAGTTGCGGTCAACTATTCTTTGCATCTCAAGTCCGCCAATGTACGTGGTCAAGCTACTGGACAAACTGGTAACAGCAGGAAAGTCGTCCTTAGGTAGGTAAGCGAGAAAAGGAACAGTGTCATACCACCCTGTAGAGTTTGTTTTAAAGATTAAATATTGCCATATGTAGCTCTGGCTACATAATTCGCAATCTCATGAAACGTATTAAGGGCTATGTTTTTAGAATGAGCCTATAGACCTTTTTCATGGCTGCTGCATGGAGGGCGCCATAGCGACCAGCGTCTTCCGGTAGAATGCTAAAAACTTCCGTTTACAGTGTGTACAACTGGTAATTTGCGCTCCGAAAATGGGTTTCAATAACGTTTTTAAAGGATAACAGAGTGTTATTGTGACACACAACTTAGAAATGTGTCTGTTAAAGCCTTTATAATCTGTCACATGTGGTTCAAGCGCTTCAGAAATACGAGAAAAACTTTCTCCTAGTTCATGTGTCTGCTGTCAGAAATACAGTGTGTGTGTGTGTGTGCGTTCCCGGCCTGTCAGCTGTTAGCTCAGTGGCTCTTTAACACACACACACACACGCACACAGAGAGAGAGAGAGAGCAAACCAGAGTACTGGCATGAAACTTAACAGGTATGAAAGTCGTGCAATTTACAAAAATGACCAATGAAGGTCTGTTATTGATACTCTGCTGGCTGATTTGCTGTTCATTCTAATCGCGAGCCGTTTGTGTTTTATTTCATGTGTTGTTTTTACCCCGGTTTGTGTTTTTCTGTCATTTCGCAATGACACTAGCCTATATTTTCACTTTGTCACCGTTATTAAATCAGTGTGTCAGTGGCACAGTACAGGCTACATGTGTGTCAAACATTTTGGTGAATTACATTTGTTTGGGCTGGTTATATATTTGAAATAAAGAGAAAATGTTGACTTTAGCGATGACGAGGCTTCATTTAAACTGCAGAAGATGCCGTCTGACAACGAGGGAAAAATACCTCACAGCAGCTGTTTTCCATCCTATTAGATCGCATTTCTTTAAATGATCAGTCCAGGAGAAGGTGCTGATGGACAACAGTATTAGTTCAAAGAGGATAAAAGCAGGTAAAATAGATTAAAACTATCATTTCAAAGCTGTCCAAATGTGACTGTTTACACGCATCAGCTGCCGACCGGACGTTCTTCGGATTCTCCTTGCGCATACACGCAATGCATAATGGGTAATTTTGCGTTCCAAATAAAAGGTCTATAGAGCAGGACTATTCAATTGGTGGCCCGTGGGCCGAATCCGGCCCTCGAGGCACTTTGTTCCGGCCCTCCAAACAGTGTGACCAAGACATCAAAAATAAATTTAGTTTAGATTTCACTATTAACTGCGCTTTAATTCGTCAAAGTTTATTAATCGTAAAGTCTTCTCTAAGCCGCATTTCTGTTGCACGGAACGAAACTAAACCGCTGCAAAATGCCAAGTTGCCTGTGCGCTAGTTTTAAGTTTAAAGTACACCTAGGCTAATACACACGCATACATGATTAACTATAGCAGCGGCCGTTCCCATATCAAGTCTTTTTAGCTTGCAAGTTTGTTATTTCTAATGTAAGAATATATGACAATATGCGGGCGCCAGTGGAGCGACGCACTTGCGTCTTTCTGGGAGCTCGCAGTAGAAAACATCTCACGGTGAAAGTTGTGCGTGCCTTTCAGTGCAATGTAAACAAAAGATATGTTAGACTAATTATTATTAAAATGATTATGTATGCATGAACGCAGATGGCGGCAACAACAGTTAATCTAAATAGCTACTTAACTAATATAAAGCTCGAATTTACATTAGATGTGATAACAGTGAAACCATGATTATTCTTTAGACTTTATAATCGTACAACCAAAATCTATAATTGTTGCATCCCTAATTGTTATGCAGTTCAAGCATATGAATGTGTCTGAATGTAGAAGAAGCCTACTTCAGCAATGCACTGCTTTTGTTGTGCTCTGAAATACATTTGAATGTTTGTAAGAAAAGTCTATTTTACAATGCAGTAATATTATGTAGTTTCAAAATACAATATATCAACATTTTAATGTGGAAAAAGCCAACATGGGTGTCTTAAGGAGGAAAAATATACATCATATGGGCACTTATATGCTGTTGTGTCATCACTCTTATAGTAAGTCATATCTCTCCAGCCCTTCGTTTGGGAAGCTTTTCATGAACTGGCCCCAATGACAAACTAATTGAATAGCCCTGCTATAGAGGGTAGCACACTGTATGCGCCCTTTGGCGATGCGCCACACAGCACCATGAATTTTAGAGTTCTAGACTTACAGTAGATTTCTATCAGGGTACGCACACCGTTGCCGCAAGTTGGCAGCTGTCCGCAGTGCCCAGCTACGACTCAGAACACTGTTCATATACATGAGCGCCATCTGAATAGTTTCATTTTAAATAACATGTGAATGTGCGTGTCTGGTGTGCGATACTTCTAACCGTCAAGTGCGCGCCGTGTCGTGTCGCCATTTATATGGTTATTTTTCAAAATAAAACATTTTTCAAAATAAAAGATTGTTCGGACTCGAATAATAAATAAAACGTAAATAATTAATGATTTCTTGTGTGGCGCGGTACCAATTGACCCACAGACCGGAACCTGTCGTTGACCCTGTGGTTGAGGACCACTGCTGTACCTTTTTAATATCATAGTAAAAGTTAAACTTGTTTTTTTCCGTTCATTTCACATCTTATTTTAGAGTTATGTCTACACTATTATTTACACATTTTATTTTTATATATCAATAGTTATCGTTGTCTTTTTTTGTCTACATTTTACTAGTATTATTTGCTTTTGCCATTATATAAATTCTTAAAATAATATTTCTATTTTTTTTTTTTTAATATCCGTTTTTGTAGTGTAAATTTTTTTTTTTTTTTCCCCTCCTCATGAAAGGTCATAATAGTTGTTATTTTTGTCTATTAAAGAAGCAGTCTCATGTCTGCAGCAGATCCCGGCAGAGATGCAGATGAATGTGGAATGACTTAATGTAACGCAGATTGATAATCTCTGACTGCATGGCTAACTCTCATTATCTACAGTACAGAGTTCACTGTAAGCAGACAGATGGTCATGTCGTGCCTTTACACAAGAGAAACCAACCATACAGCCAACAAGCATCCACAATGGAGATTATCCTTGTCATTCATCGGCCTCTTTTCATTTCACCTTTTAAAATTCCATTATGAACAAACCCGCTGCTGAAGCTCAATTGAAATTAGACATTAATTTTGTTTGCTATTGAATTGTTCTGATGCAGATTAATGTTTCAGGGCTCGGTACATCTGTCCCTGGCTTTTGTTGTTTATTTATATGAATATTCATAAGATTCCTTTTAAAATGGTTTGATATGATACAAACAGGTTTATTTAGAATTAAAGTTAGCTTATGATGAAACATGGAATATATATTTTTCAGCATTGTTTGCCTTTTACAGAGTTATGCAATATGCACACTGCAATCCAAAAGTTTGGGATTTTAAGAATATTTTTGAAAGCTTATTTGACTAAAATTACAAGAAAACAGTTGCTTTCCAGCAGGCACAGGATGTCAGCATTGGTAAGACATTACATTTTGGGTAGAAATGAAAATCGGATTGACGTCAGAAACCACCATCAGACCATTGTCAATGTCAGATTTTGGTCACTTTCCAATTCAACCTAAAACAACTAAAAATCAACATGTAATGATGTTACAGCTTGATGTTTTGTGGACGTTACCACTATTAGACATTGGATTTTGGTTGCCATACCTGATAAATAAATGTCAGCAGGGCTTGGCATTAACTTTTGATCACCAGCTAGGGTGGCTAGTAGTTTTCCAACATTACTAGCCATTCGCTATTTTCACTAGCCACAATTTTGTTGTTGGGAAAATATATTTTATATGCATAAATATGACTTTGACATGCTAAAATTACTTGATTTAGATTTTGTGGAATGTCCACATGCCGCCTCATTCATTTGACTTTTTGTGTATGTTGTGTAAGAGCTTGTTCAGTGAGCACGAGCATGTGGGTCTCGGTTTAATAATGTTGTATTACAATTAGTTTTTATTTCAAAACAAGCAAAATAAAGCTGTATAATATACTTTTTATTTAATAAAACACTTCTTAAAAAAAAACAGTTGACACCAATTAACTACACATAAATGGGGAGTTAATATCCTATATCCTGTCTAAATAATGGTTAAAGCGAAAGCAACCAGTGCTGCTTACAAAAAGACCAATCTGGAGCTCTTGAAAGCAGCGGGACTGTGCGTGCATGAACAACTTTTTGTCTAGTCTATTTGAAACCGAGAACCGATCACACCAGTTGCGTTTCCAGGCACATTTGTTTCAAGCAAGGAAACGGGAGTGCGCACGTCTTTTAAACAGTCGCGCGCATCACATTAGCTGTTGGCGCGAGTTATTGTCCTCTCATTCTGTATTCAATCGGCTTTCTTTTACCCGCACGAACAATTATATTTGTCAGTCATGCTGCTTCTCAATTCTATGATTGCATTTGCACAAAGGTTGTGCCATCCTTATTGTCGAACCTTGCTTTTAAGAAAACAACAATTTAAAAGTGTTTTTCAACCAGCTTATGTGGCTAGTGGAGGTGGCTGTCTAACCCGCCACAGCTAAAAACTACCCGCATTTGGCTGGTGTTAGTGTAAAGCCCTGAATGTCAGTATTTGACTTCAATATGTTGTTGGTTCGATGTTGGATTTTGGTCACTTTCTAACACGACCTAAAATCAACTAAATGTCAACGTCGTTTGACGTCGTTATTGGACATCAAAATAAGGTTGTCCTTATATGCTGGCTAGGCATTGAATTTTGGTCCAATTTTACCTAATATTACCGCCTTATGATGTTGTGTGCATGCTGGGTTCATTTTAAAATGAGGTATTTGCTGTTTTGGAATGCATTGAATTACTATGATGCATTTTGTATTCAAGCTCTTTATCATAAATTTATTATTTTGGAGTTTTTGTTATGTGGCTTTTGGGGTAGTTGTCTTTTATAGGATTGTTTTTGTTTACTGACTACTGATGTTCAGTGATTTATTTTTAGAAAGTAGAAATCTTTGTGCTGTATTGGTTGAATTCAATCAAGAATAAAAAAC
The DNA here is from genome assembly GCF_052040795.2 of Danio rerio. Classification (NCBI taxonomy): domain Eukaryota; kingdom Metazoa; phylum Chordata; class Actinopteri; order Cypriniformes; family Danionidae; genus Danio; species Danio rerio. Next base: position 56,008,805 of record NC_141026.1, on the reverse strand, counting down.
ATTGATTCTAAAACCGATATTTGAGAGTGCGGCTCTGACAATTTTATTTTTTCGATAAATTAATTTAACAATTTAAAGCCTATGTGTTCTTTCTAATTTAACTTCTAATATTATTTTCTATTGTTTCTATCATTATTTGATTTACATTTAGTTAATGGCAAAAAATTATTTATGCTTTTTTTAACAAAAACAAGAGGTTTGTTTAGTAGAAGTTGAATAACTGACTCCAGTCTATTGAATCATTGGTAAATGATGCACATCTGGCATCTTATCTTTTAATTATCTTTTAGTCCATCATCAATTTTATCTAGTTTTGTTTTTAGTACATGTCAATTTCAATGCATTATTAATGAACAGCCCAAGCTCTTGGACAGCTGTGTACATATTAGGGCTGCATATAGAGATATTTCACAGATGTTAATCATCTACTTTTACTCTTATTTCATGAATGAATTAGTTTTTTATGTGAATTTGTGATTTTTTTTTTCTTTTTCTTTTAATGTTACATCTAAAAATGGATGGGGCAATTTCTCAAATTTTTAATTACTAATATAAAATCACTCGTTTAGATTAGTCGAATAGTCGATAAATTAGTCGCTAGATTCATTCATTTATTCATTTTCCTTCAGCTTAGTCCAGGGGTGTCCAAACCCAATCCTGGAGGGCCAGTGTCCTGCATATTTTAGTTCCAACCCCAATTAACCACACCTGAACCAGCTAATAAAGCTCTATCTAGGTGTACTAGAAGCTTCCAGGAAAGTGTGTTAAAGTAAGTTGGAGCTAAACTGTGCAGGACACCGGCCCTCCAGGACTGAGTTTGGACACCCCTGGCTTGGTCCCTTAATTCATCAGGGGTCGCCACAGCAGAATGAACTTATCCACAGAACTAGCAAACTCCAAACAGAAATGCAAACTGGCCCAGCCGGGAATCGAACCGGCGACCTTCTTGCTGTGAGGCGATAGTGCTAACCACTGAGCCACTGTGTTGCTTCGATAGATTAATCCATATAAAAATAGTAGTTAGTGTTAGCCCTAATACACTCTCTCACACACACACACACACACACACACACACACACACACACACACACACACACACACACACCTGTCTTTGTGAATTACAGATAGACCTACATCATTCCTGCCAGTGATATATTTCCGAACTGACTAGGTGTGACTTTATTTCCACACAATTAAACTCGTTCCCTTTTAATTACTATCTCAGTTTGATAGCAAACGTCTCGCCAATCAGAGCGTAGATTAGCATGCTTGGAGAACCAGAGTCAGAGCTGAGGCTGTGATTGAAATGTTCCTGTGGAAACATTCAAGTGCCCTTCATCTGCTCACACTGATGTGACCCCTGCGTAGGGGACGAACAGCTGAATACTCCAGCACACACAATGTTTACGCTTTGGTTGGCTGTTTTCAGTATGTACTGCATTTAGAAGTATTGCCGATTTGATTTGGATGTACATGGTTGTCTGAAGCTCTTGGACATTTATTTTGAATCAAAAATAAATGTGCATTCTGTGTTGTATGAATGCATTCTGGATGTAGTGTATTTGCCATGGCAACCTAGTACTTTTGCCTGCTCTTGAATTGATTCAGTTGTTCCGAAACAGGGATTAAATTGTTACATTGTTGTTCTTGGTGTGGTTCGCTTTCACACGGCTTTTCTTTTTCTGGATTGCGTTCTAAAACACTGTCGTTGGGTTTAGGGAAGTGGGTGGGCACTGGTCAGTCTGTGCTTTTTAAAAACTCTATCGGTTCGGTTTAGGGATGAGGAGGGTGGGTCAGTCGATCGATCTGTCAGTCATTCAGTCAGTAGACAGTCTGATTCAAATGATTTCAAGATTTTTTCTGATCAAAATCACTGTATTTTGCACATCTCCTGTTCAATTACAGCGTAGAAAGCAAGATGAGGCAGCGCCAAGGCAGCCTTAAGCCTGCAAACTGGTATAATATGTAATTTCAGTAGTATATGTCATATGTTTCATATGTGGTAAATATGGTCAATATTAAAAACACTGCCAAGAGCGCACACAATGGATGTCTGTACCTACAAATGTCTGCAAACTGAATTTGCAAAGTCTATAATATCTCCAGGCTCTTATAACTTTTTAACAATTTTTTATAAAATCAATACAAAAAAAACATTCACTTTTTATTTGTATTTAGCTTTTACAAACTAGAAATATGAAATAAACAATCAAATAAATAAAACTCTCAGGCTTATTTATATAAATAATATATAGACATAGTTCATGATGGTGAGCTTGACCAACGTGAACAAACTGTAATCATCGTATTCAGGGCCGGAGTGGGACTCCTTTTCAGCCCTGGAGTTTCAAGCCTCAGACCGGCCCACCTCAGATCACGACTGACTATATTAAAATAAGGTCATTTCCAATACAGTTTCTAATTACACTATCACGTCTTTTTTGAGAAAACAGCTGCTTTATAACTTAAAATGTTCAACAACCCTAACAGTATTATATGTCTTAACAATAAAAATAAAAAAAAGTAACATGCTCAGACAAGTATCAAACCCGGGTTGGCAGCGTCATACTCTAATGTGCCATCCACTGGACCACAAGAGCTGTATGTTGGAAAAGTGACTCATCTGAGTTATATATATATATATACTCAGATGAGTCAGTCACTCTTCAATATATATATATATAGCAGAGCTGCGCTAAAATAATGAATAAGAAGACTGTGGTCAAGTAAATAAATAAATTAATTAATTTAAAAAGTGTGACTGCTGAGATCAACAGATTCTGGAGCAAGGGACACCTACCGGCCCTAGCGGCCAAAAAACGGACCGGCCCACCGGGAATTCTCCCGGTCCTCCCGTTTAGCCAATCCGGGCCTGAGCGTGTTTTTTTATTTATTTTTTATTTTTTGTATATGCTGAATATTTATCAAAATCTTACAATTATGACATCCACCTCGTAAAAAACATAGAAAAAGGACAATAATTATAATAATAAAACAATTGAAAAGAGTACAGGCTACATTACGGGTTCTATCTGACTATTTATATTAGTGTATGTAATTACCTAATTCAATTAAAAGGTTTAACAAAAAATAGTTCTTATATATTTTCATTTTCTTTTTGGCTCAGTCCCTTTATTAATCCAAGGCCACCACAGCGGAATGAACCTCCAACTTATCCAGCACGTTTTTACGCAGGGGATGCCCTTCCAGCCACAACCCATTACTGGGAAACATCCACACACACTCATTCACACTCATACACTGGCCAATTTAGCTTACCCAATTTACCTGTACCGCATGTCTTTGGATTGTGGGGGAAACCGGAGCACCTGTTTCTGTGTGGAGTTTGCATGTTCTCCCTGTGTTGGCGTGGGTTTCCTCCACATGCCATATAGGTGAATTGGGTAAGCTAAATTGTCTGCGTAGTGTATATGCATGTATGAGTGTGTGTGTTTCCCAGTGATTGGTTGCAGCTTGAAGGGCATATGCTGGATAAGTTGGCGGTTCATTCCTTTGTGGTGACCCCAGATTAATAAAGGGACGAAGCCGAAAAGAAAAAAATAATGAATTGTGTTGTTGTGTATTAGACTAGATTGCTCTTGTCTTCAGTTGGCTCTTGGTTTCTGCACCTTGAGTTGAGCATGCTAGAGAAAAAGGATATCAGAAGTGTCTCCTGACCAGCTTGAAGCCTTTTGAGAAGCTTTCAGCAGATTTGTCTGTGCTCAGAGCGCTGGTAACCATGGTGAAAGAGAAGGTTGTTGTACCTGCCCGCAGTTGACAGTTTCAGTCAGCGTGTGACAAATGACCCATCATTAGAGCCTCAGCAGCAAACAATACAGTCTACACCACCACATCAGTCAGCTAACACACACGCAAATCCATCTGCCGCAACAGGATCCGGCCATGACCATGAGCTGCACAAAGATGTCTGTTTGGAGAAGTGCTCTTGAAACTCGATGATAGAGTAGCTCTCATTTGTCCACTGATACACCTGCGCGCACACACACACACACACTCTGTCACACTCTTACATGCGCACACACACATACAAATATTCATTCAAACACACACACACACACAAACGCACACTGTCTCTCTCTCTCTCCCTCTCTTTCACATACACACAGACACTTGCATACACAGTCACTGTGTCTCTTATGCGCACACACACACAGTCGGACACTTGCATACACAGTCACTCTATATGTCTCTTTTTCTTATGTACGTACACACACACACACACACAAACACAGTTGGACACTTGCATACACAGTCACTCTATATCTCTTTTTCTTATGCACACACACACACACACACACACACACACAGTCGGACACTTGCATACACAGTCACTCTGTCTCTTTTTCTTATGCACACACACACACACACACACAGTCGGACACTTGCATACACAGTCACTCTGTCTCTTTTTCTTATGCACACACACACACACACACACACACAGTCGGACACTTGCATACACAGTCACTCTGTCTCTTTTTCTTATACACACGCACACACACACACACACACACACACACACACACACACACACACACAGTTGGACACTTGCATACACAGTCACTCTATGTCTCTTTTTCTTATGCACACACACACACACACACACACACACAGTCGGACACTTGCATACACAGTCACTCTGTCTCTTTTTCTTATGCACGCACACACGCACGCACGCGCACACACACACACACACACAGTCGGACACTTGCATACACAGTCACTCTATATGTCTCTTTTTCTTATGTGCACACACACACACACACACACACACACACACACACACACCCACCCAGTCGGACACCTGCATACAAAGTCACTCTAAATGTCTCTTTTTCTTATGCACACACACATTCACACACACACACGCAGTCACACATACACTCTCTCTCTCTCTCTCTCTCTCTCTCATGCGCACACACACACACGGTCACTCTCTCTATCTCTCTCTTTCTCTCTCTCTCTCTCTCACATACACAACACACATACACTGTCACACACACACTGTCACTCTTTCACATGCGCGCAAACACACACAGACATGTGGGCATAGCATGCTCACACGCGTACACACAGACATACTCTCTCTCTCTCGTTCTCTCTCTCTCTCTCTGACACACACAGACACACACACAGCTGTTTGGTGTACCACAATAACAATTAAGGCAACATGACATCATGCCTTGTCATCCAGTGTTCTCTAAAGATGCCGCTAATAAAATGCATCTGATCATGCGGATTGTTTGCACAGCATAAACAGGCATTCACTGTGTTCTGTTGTCTGTCATTGTGAAAAGACCTGCAGTTAATCAATCCTCTGAATAACGCTTTCTGCCACAGTGTGCTTTATGTACATTTTTAGCTGCTGGTAACCTGTTGCATTCATTCCTTCCTTCCTTCATTCATTCATTCATTCATTCATTCATTCACCTCAGTCCCTTTTTTTCCTCAGGGCTTGCCTCAGCGAAATGTACCGCCAACTTATCAAGCATACATTTTACACAGTATAATTTGGGAAACACCCATGCACTCTCTCTCACATGCACACACATACACTGCTGCCAATTTAGTTTATCCAATTCACCTATAGCACATGTGTTTGGACTGTGGGGGAAACCGGAGCACCCAGAGGAAACCCACGGCATCTTTTTTTGATAGATTTTGCTTTGTTACTGACTAATCTAATGTATATGGACAAATATATTATTGGAAAGAATCCTACAGAAGATATTAATTTATTAGAGAGATCTCTGAGGGGTGTACTCAGTTTTTTAGTATTGCACTGCTAAAATCCATATAATCCATTAATTTTTTAAATGTATTTATATGAATCTAATATATCGATTTTTAAAAAGATTTTTATACTTTGTTTTTAATTTTTATACTTGATACTTTTTTCTTGTTTATTTAAAGCACTTTAAATTACCACTGTGCATGAAATGCTTTTGGCAGTTCATTCTGCTGTGGTGACCCCTGATTTACAGTTGAAGTCAGAATTATTAGACCGCCTTTGCATTTTTTTTTTTTTTTTTAAGAGTTCCTTAATAATGTTTAACAGAGCAAGGAAATTCACAGTATGTCTGATATAATTTTTTCTTCTGGAGAAAGTCTTATTTGTTTTATTTCGGCTAGAATAAAAGCAGTTTTTATTTTTTTGAAAACCATTTTAACGACAAAATTATTAACTCCCTTAAGCTATATTTTATTTCGATAGTCTACAGAACAAACCATCATTATACAATAACTTGCCTAATTACCCTAACAGCCTAGTTAACCTAGTTAAC